>NC_135736.1:50420000-50720000 GCF_041903045.1 Epinephelus lanceolatus
TTTTCCAGTGTAGTGTAACTAATTACTAATGAAAGTTCAGTAATATAACAGTTACCCCAAAAATCAAAGAACTTTTTGTTACTTTTGTTTTCACGTCACTGCTGACTTGAAATACAACAATGACATCAGCGCACGTCATAAAGCAGCACGCTAGTTGGAAACAGTTTTTACGCCAGCTCCTGGAAATATTCTCATTACTTGATGACAAGAACTCTGTAGCTGCAGCTAATCGGACTAAAACTCTTTCATCATCATCATCATCGTGACGTCCCTATAAGGGAATTTTACCCTGTTCACCCTTAAAGTGATGAACACATGAATGCATCAATAACTATAATCCAATACAGTGTATATTATTCTGCATAATAAGCACTTTTACTGGTGTATATTTGAATACTTTTGTTCTTCTGCTTTAATAATATTTTAAATGCAGGATGTAAAAGAGCATTTCTGCTCTGTGGTATTAGTACTTTCACTGCAGTAACAGATCTGAGTACTTCCTCCACCACTGCACAGATGTTTTCAGAATATATTTTATTATATGTAATAAAATCTAATTTTCCTTCACTGATTGTCGGTGTCATTTTTAAGCAGAGATTTTTGATTTTTCTGTTCTACATATTTTCTTGCTGTGAGCCTTTACAGCATGGAGTTTATCGCCACACCTACCGTTTGTGTTCGTAGTATAATTAGTGCACTTTTCTGTCTCTGTCACTGAAGCAACGAACCAGAGCTGCAGGATTCTGATGCCCCTCAGAGAATACACTTAGGGTTAGGGTGGTTTTTACAATTTTTTTTTTTTTTTACAAGAAACATAAATATGACATAGTTGACACATATTGCTGTAAATCTGGTGGAAAATCCTTTTAAAAAATAATCAAACAACTTTTAAAGACTATTTTGGGTTAAACACATTTAAATGTTGTTAATTTCAATGTGTGCCACTTTACAGTCAGTGCCCCGAACATACAGACATGGGGGGCGTTGGTATTTTTATTATTTGCATAAGACCAAAAATTTCACACTATATATACACGATATAAATATTTTGAGCAACATACATAAAAATGCTACATACATACAAAGATATATTTATATATATATATATATATATATATATATATATATATATATATATATATATATATTTATATACAGTACAGGCCAAAAGTTTGGACACACCTTCTCATTCAATGCGTTTTCTTTATTTTCATGACTATTTACATTGTAGATTCTCACTGAAGGCAACAAAACTATGAATGAACACATGTGGAGTTATGTACTTAACAAAAAAAGGTGAAATAACTGAAAACATGTTTTATATTCTAGTTTCTTCAAAATAGCCACCCTTTGCTCTGATTACTGCTTTGCACACTCTTGGCATTCTCTCCATGAGCTTCAAGAGGTAGTCACCTGAAATGGTTTCCACTTCACAGGTGTGCCTTATCAGGGTTAATTAGTGGAATTTCTTGCTTTATCAATGGGGTTGGGACCATCAGTTGTGTTGTGCAGAAGTCAGGTTAATACACAGCCAACAGCCCTATTGGACAACTGTTAAAATTGATATTATTGCAAGAACCAATCAGCTAACTAAAGAAAAACGAGTGGCCATCATTACTTTAAGAAATGAAGGTCAGTCAGTCCGGAAAATTGCAAAAACTTTAAATGTGTCCCCAAGTGGAGTCACAAAAACCATCAAGCGCTACAACGAAACTGGCACACATGAGGACCGACCCAGGAAAGGAAGACCAAGAGTCAACTCTGCTTCTGAGGATAAGTTCATCCGAGTCACCAGCCTCAGAAATGGCAAGTTAACAGCAGCTCAGATCAGAGACCAGATGAATGCCACACAGAGTTCTAGCAGCAGACCCATCTCTAGAACAACTGTTAAGAGGAGACTGCGCCAATCAGGCCTTCATGGTCAAATAGCTGCTAGGAAACCACTGCTAAGGAGAGGCAACAAGCAGAAGAGATTTGTTTGGGCCAAGAAACACAAGGAATGGACATTAGACCAGTGGAAATCTGTGCTTTGGTCTGATGAGTCCAAATTTGAGATCTTTGGTTCCAAGCGCCGTGTCTTTGTGAGACGCAGAAAAGGTGAACGGATGGATTCCACATGCCTGGTTCCCACTGTGAAGCATGGAGGAGGAGGTGTGATGGTGTGGGGGTGTTTTGCTGGTGACACTGTTGGGGATTTATTCAAAATTGAAGGCACACTGAACCAGCATGGCTACCACAGCATCCTGCAGCGACATGCCATCCCATCCGGTTTGCGTTTAGTTGGACCATCATTTATTTTTCAACAGGACAATGACCCCAAACACACCTCCAGGCTGTGTAAGGGCTATTTGACCAAGAAGGAGAGTGATGGAGTGCTGCGGCAGATGACCTGGCCTCCACAGTCACCGGACCTGAACCCAATCCAGATGGTTTGGGGTGAGCTGGACCGCAGAGTGAAGGCAAAGGGGCCAACAAGTGCTAAACACCTCTGGGAACTCCTTCAAGACTGTTGGAAAACCATTTCAGGTGACTACCTCTTGAAGCTCATGGAGAGAATGCCAAGAGTGTGCAAAGCAGTAATCAGAGCAAAGGGTGGCTATTTTGAAGAAACTAGAATATAAAACATGTTTTCAGTTATTTCACCTTTTTTTGTTAAGTACATAACTCCACATGTGTTCATTCATAGTTTTGATGCCTTCAGTGAGAATCTACAATGTAAATAGTCATGAAAATAAAGAAAACGCATTGAATGAGAAGGTGTGTCCAAACTTTTGGCCTGTACTGTATATTGAATAATTACTTGCATTACTATAATTCCATTATGTAGAAATTATTTATATATTGAATAATTACTTGCATTACTATAATTTAATTATGTAGAAATTATTTATATATTGAATAATTACTTTCCATTACTATAATTCCATTATGTAGAAATTATTTATATATTGAATAATTACTTGCCAATACTATAATTTAATTATGTAGAAATTATTTGCATATTGAATAATTACTTGCATTACTATAATTTAATTATGTAGAAATTATTTATATATTGAATAATTACTTGCTATTACTATAATTTAATTATGTAGAAATTATTTATATATTGAATAATTACTTTCCATTACTATAATTCCATTATGTAGAAATTATTTATATATTGAATAATTACTTGCCATTACTATAATTTAATTATGTAGAAATTATTTATATATTGAATAATTACTTGCATTACTATAATTTAATTATGTAGAAATTATTTATATATTGAATAATTACTTGCCATTACTATAATTCCATTATGTAGAAATTATTTATATATTGAATAATTACTTGCCATTACTATAATTTAATTATGTAGAAATTATTTATATATTGAATAATTACTTGCCATTACTATAATTCCATTATGTAGAAATTATTTATATATTGAATAATTATTCTAATGTGCCTGGCTTAGACCTAGGCTATTTGAATTGTGGTAGGTGACCAGATCAGCCCGCACAGCATTGCAAAACTGCATAATATCATGTCAGATCAGACTCTGAAGTCAAACTAGTAGCCTACACCATGGATATATATAGAACATGGCCTACAGTCCAACTTCTGCATCACAATCATGGGTAGAAGGGTAGAAAAAATTAGCACTCTCAAATTTTTATTAATATTTCATCAGTGTGTTCCACCTAGGGACATATTGGCTTCCACACAGTGAGCCAAGCTGTGAGGAGCAGCTGGCTTCCTCCCTGTCCTCTTATAGGGGTGGTCCTCCCTGGAAGCCTTTGAGGGACGTCCCGATGGCAAGGTCCTTCTACCTCCCAGGCGCGCCTTCCTCCTCCCCACTGCTGTCGGCTGGACCGAGATTTGGGCAGTCGTCTGGAGATACCCCTTCGGCCTTTGGTATCCAGTGGTCTTGGCCATTGGGCTCTTTCCAAATATTGAAAAGGCTGATTGTAGTGCACTGTCCGTGGTCATTTTGTCATAGGACGCAATGAATGATGTCAGAGGGGCTATGAAGCTGGGGTCACCCCTCAGCGTGAGTGTGAGTGACACGTGCCAGCTCGTCCTCCAGTACAGATGTGTCTTGGGGTTGAAGTAGAATATTAAGATTATTAGCAGGAAATGACAGCAAGGGACATTTATTCAATCCGTTTTGTGCAAACAAAGCATAACCATTTCTCATGGACAATATGTTATGCTTAGTTTAATGAGAGAATAATAAAGACCTGCATAGTGCGCCGAATATGTGTCATCTGGAGGAATGTCCTCACAGAACTCAGTGTGGGCATCGCCTCCACCTGAAGGAGAGTTTAAGGTCTAGTTTAGTTTACATAGATTTGTTGACTGACCAAAAATAGATACAAACACAAATACACAAACTTTAAAACATGACAATGATGACTGCTGTGTAAACTCACATGAAATTCCTTCTGGGAGTGCATGAGAGTGGGGTGGCTGTATCTCAACAGGGTCCAGAGCACTAGGTGTGGGTCCGCTACCTAGAGAGAGAGCCAGACAGACTCAAATAGATTAAAGCAATTTACCATGAAGGGGGTTATGGAGAAATTTACCATGAGTACACCGGAAAATCCTGTAGACCTACCCATGGTAAATTTCTCTGTAGCCCTCGAATGGTAAATTGCTTTTCTACAACTGTTACCACATTATATTAAAAAAACACAGTTTTAACATTCAATTTACTAAAGGCAGCTGAAGATACACACACAAACACACAAACATGACAGTGATGACTGTGGTGTAAACTCACATGAGATTCCTGCTGTGTCTTCATAAGACAGCCGTAGCAGCAATGACTGAAACCAGTCCTCTGGAAAGTCCATTCCTGTCAAAAATATAAAAACAACTTGACCTTCTTTGCAAAACAAACATCAACCAAAACACAGTACTGAAACTTGTCATCGCACATGCAGGTGGAAGGACGTATCTCACCACCAGTGGCTATCTCGTGGTACAGTTTCCTCGTAGTGATCGTGGAGGTGTGAGGAAAGGTGTCCTGGAGCTCGAACATCTTCTCGACTGCGACCTGGTGCTTGCAACGTTGCCCAGAGATCCCATGTGGACATGAGCAAAAGCCAATGTCCATACTGACATGGTACCTCTCAGGACCAGTTGAGCTGGGCACAATGTAGTTCATCTCATCCTCCTGTATCCAAAATGCAAAAATAAAACCGTTATGGATGTTTCACAAAACACAGAGTACTACAGAGCAGTTAAGAAATACGCCACAAGGGGTTGCTGTTATCCCAGTATTAACGGTATGCAATGCTCTGCCTGGAATGGTATCAGCACTGAATCGAAACTGTTGCTTGTCGCAAAGTTCTGTTGCTTTTGCACAATCTACGATTGCCACAGCGCTTTACTGACACACTGATTATGTATTAAACTTGTGGTTTATTCCTGAAATATATAATTACAGCATTATTACTGAAATGAAATGTATTAGATTCCACATTATACCTTCACAATCGCCCCACAATCGACTGCTCCTGCAGTGCGCTCCTCTCCTCTGACCTGGTTGTTGGCCACATCTGTGAGTCGGCGGATGTAATGCGCCTCCAACCTGGTGTGGACAAAGTCAACCAGCTGGGTTATGTTGTATGCCTTTAGTCGGTAGAGGACCTTGTCCTTGAGAACCCGCATTGCACTCTGGGCATAGTTATTGGTGTGATGTCCTCTTGTAGGGAGCCCCGACTGAAGACAGATGGCCCACTCCTCCCGCCTTCCATAGACATCTGCCAGGTGTTTAATGAACTCAGGGTGTCCCTTGGCTACAGGGTCTTCAATCAGCATGCGGTAGTTCTCTGCCAGGGAGGATGGGGTGTCCGCATACACCAGCAGCTGGAAAGATCTCATCAGTTGTGATCGATGCCCCTTCAGGAGACCATGGTGTGAGCTCCACAGCCATCTCCACGTGGCCTGTGCAAGATGGAAAGCACACAGGATAAGGGTGGCGTCTGAGTAGATGGCTCTCAGAGAGTTGCGCAGGGCCAAGCAATCATCCGTCATTATCACCTGGGGACCTTTCTCCTGACGCCCGTAGAAGCCATCTTCAGGTAGGATGGTGCTGAAGAGCTGGAGAGCAGCTGTGATGGTCGGCTGGCTCTCTGAGGTGGTGATGAGCACCCCAAGTGGCAATCCACCCACTGAAGAGTGAGTGAGCAGCAAAAAGAGCCGGTGGTTTTGGCAGTCACAATTTCCAGTTGAGTCAATGAATAACATCTCCCCACTCTGCCTGACCTTTGCATGCACCCTCTTCATGAGTGGAGTGCAAATAGCAATGACCAGCTGTCCCTCATCAGTCCTGGCCATCTTCGCACACACATCTCCCTGCTCCTGGTTGTAGCTGTCCAGTCTTTTCTGAAGATCAGACAGCATCTCCTCCCCATCTGGTGCTCCATATGCATCTTTGAAGAGCTTTTTGTACAGCCGATAGCAATAGTCCCTGTCTGGACATACTGAGCGATCGGCAGCCGCAAAATAATAGTTACTCCCCTCCTGCTCCTGAAGATCGTATTTAAAAGTGTCGTGCACGGATGCAGGGGAGTGGCCACCTTCAAAGAGTTTCTTCAGTTTCTCAGTGGTCTCTTTTGAGACATCTTTCTTAGCCAAGGCTGCCGCACAGGACACACGGTGGTTGTGGCTGTTGTTTATAACTGCATGGAAGTAGTACCCCTCCTTGATGTGAGGGTCTTCAGACCTAAAGTGGAGAGGATATACACAGATAACCTGTCTGCCATCTCCCTTGATGCACATCCATCATGTACAGCCCCAACTCCACACCCTTCTGCAACGTATGTAACGTTAGAGCGGGCATATTGGTATCAATGGAAAGCTACTGTTTCCAGTGCCAAATTAATTCTGATGCTGACAACTGTACTTGTGAATGTGCCCATAAAATCAGGACACTTAGCAGTCCAACCAGTCTGAGAGTCTGACTAACCTTGACTTCAGCCCTTTACTATACGTCTGTCTTTTCAGAATCAGGTACATAAATGCACGGCAGGAGGTGTTTTTGCTACTCTTGGCAGTACTGGTGTGGGTGTTGTGTTGGCACCTCAAGTCAACCTGCAGATAATGGAAAGGTTCAACACCGGAAAGAATAAGTCCCACACACTGGCATCTTCACCTGGTCTAAGTATCAAAACTTTGCTCAAAATAAATGTTTGTTTGCAAGTGAAGATGACACTCTACTGGAGTCTTTTCTATGGTAACCTCCGCTTTTCTCCTATGCACCTGTGAGACCACATATGTCCAAAAACTATTCTTTTTGTAAACACTGTACACTATCGTAACGGACACACATACACCAGATAGACACTAACACCAAAAGACACAAACGCAAGACACCTGAACATGACATAACTGGTCTGGGTATCTGTGTTATTAAAACAAACTGTACGATGTCTCTGTAGCCTGTGTCTGTACTAACCCTATACTTCTATACTTGTTAGAGCCATGACCAGCATCTGGGTAGGTCTTTGACTTTTGCCAGGTCAAGCCCGAGGATGCCTGTAAATCCTCCTGCCACTTCTGCACCTCATCCTCCCTAGTCAACCTTATCTTCAGGCTAGTCCTGAAATTGTTTGAGTCCCCCAGTGACTCACAAGAGCACACGTGATAGCTGTAGTCCTCTGGGAGAAGGTTCTGTCAAAATATATATTACAGTGTTAACTCACACTAGCCGACCAATTAAAAAAGTACTTGCTTGATATACATAGTGTACTACTACTTGATATATATAGTCTAAGTCCTACAAAAACATCTACAACTAAAATGCCTTAAACAAATTCTACAAACTAGACTAGAGCATTCAGTTGAAAGTACACACAAATGCTGCATCTGTTCTAAATGGGTAATGTCTGTACATTCTGAAATATCAGACCTTCAGCACTGGATAATTGGACAGATTGTCCTGGACAATTGCGTGATCACACATCTCCTCTGTGTCCCCTCTGTCACAGCTGTCCTCTGTGAAAAGAAAATGCAAGACAATGGATTACAATAATACATGTACAAGGTTGCAGGTAAAGGAAAGTGAGGTCCCACACACTGTCCACACAGGTAAACACAATCATTTATTGAGTATCAAAGAAACAACGGTTTGTCAACCTGACAAAAGAACATTGTTCCTTGTTTCTATGATATTCAATAAAGTCTTGCATTTACTAGTCTTCCTTTACCTTTATCACATCTACCTTTACAGGGTAAAGGCTTCTTCTATTCAAAAGGTTTAAAACATACTCTCACTTTATTCTAATATAGGTTTATTCTTTGAGGGTAAGGGGTTGCTCCTGTCTCTATAGTTACTAACCGTTTCTGGTGTTGTGCAGATCACCTCAGCTAGGGGTCTATCTGACACACCTTGCAGTTCGAATCTACTGTAGAGCGGGGGGGAAAACACACTTTCATTGACTTCTCAATTCATTCATTCATTCATTCATTCATTCTGTGTAAGCTGACTAAACTATTTGTTATTATGATGAACCAATACAGAAAGGAACCCTTTCAACTGTTTATGTGTGATTTACAATTCATAGTCAAATTGGAAATAGATGTTGTTCATAGTCAAATTGGAAGTTAGGCTAGATGTTAGCTTTAGACAATAAGTTTCACCCCCCCCCCCCCCCCCCGCCCCCCCCCCCCCGTGCACACCACTGTCTAGTGATGTTCCTAATAGCTTCAATGCATTCCTTGACCCAGAAAATGTATATTTTGTCACCAAAATGGACCTTCTAAGTAGCTTGGAAGCTGAGATATTGGCACTTATAGATTTTACATGGCGGCCATCTTGGAAATCCAAAATGTTATTTATTTATTTATTTTTTTTTTTTTATTTAACCTTTATTTTATCAGGAAATAGTCCCATTGAGATTCAGAATCTCTTTTGCAAGGGAGTCCAGTCCTACTGTACTTATTATTGAATGTGGAAAATATCTGACGATTGTTTTCTTATTTTCTGTATTGTTACAATGTCTATTTTTAAAAACATTTATACAAAACTCCATAAATCTGTTAAATCAGGAGAGACAGAGGAGTGTTATTTCTATGATGTTCATGATTATTACTGTACTTGTTATTATATGTAGAAAATATTTGACCATTATATTTATATTATGTTTTATTTTAACTGTATTTACTGTAAACAGGAAGAAAAGACAAAAAATAAAAGCCTGAGGGAGGAGCTCTTATTGTGAAGGTCCCGGTTTGGCGCCCTCTGTCGGTGTCCTCGTGCAGCAGCAGCGGCTCCGCGCCCCCCCCCCCCCCCCCCCCTCCTCCTCCTCCTCCTCACCCTCCTCCTCCTCCTCCTCACCCTCACCCTCCTCCTCCTCCTCCCAGTAGCAGCGGCAGTAGCAGCGGCTCCGCTCCGTCTCTGTTCCCGGAGAGACCGCCTCCATTTTAACACCGACACCCGGCGGAGCAGCAGCGGCTCGCAGCGGACAGAGCGGCCGGCGGAGGGACACGTTCGTGCGGCGGGATTCCCCCCTGAGCCCCGGCGGTGATTCGTCGGGCCTGAATCAGCCTTTTTGTTGCGGGATGGCGGCGCTGCGGCAGCACGCAGCCGGGGCGGCGGTGGATTTGTGAGGATTTAACGGGAGATTTTTTCTGCGGTGAAACATCTTTGATTTGTCGGAGGAGAGGAAGAGGAGGAGGATCGGCTTCTGGTGGTCAGGTACCGGCTTTATCTAATTGGGTTTAATTATTACGGGGCTTTATTCTGTCATAAGACGGCTTTGTTTGATCTCCTCAGCGGGTCGATTAGCCGCTGACAGGCCGCTGAGGCTGCAGCAGCAGCGGCCTGTCAGCGGCCCCTGCGCGCTGTTTGCACCGGGACAGCATCCATCCAGCCTCCGTACGGCTCCGGTGTTTTTGTGGTGGGGGGGTGGGGGTGCTGGGTTATATAATGTGTGCGCAGAGGACACGCCGAGCTGTCCGTCCGTCCGTCTGTCCGCCTGCCTGCAGCTATACTGTGATTTCACCTCTGAGGGACGGACGGAGCCTCCGTGACTCGCCTCATTTCACCGCAGTGTTTCAGCGCGTGTCTCCCGCAGATATTTGCGCTGTTTCTGTGACATTGCGTCCAGACGGAGGCAGGTGGTGTCGGTTCAGGCCGGACTGCAGGTGCAGCAGGGCCGCAGCTTCACCCGGGAGGGACCGTTCAGACACCACCGAGTAAACCTGACACACTTTAATATGATATTGATGTGGTTATATTCCACCTGAGCACAGACCTGACACACGCACGTGACATCAGCATCGCTCACTTTGCTCATTTATGATTTCGTCAACAAAACGAGTCCACAGATGGAGACACAGTTCTGTCATCAGTTTAGACATTTTGCCTCCAGAAAATATCCAAAATACACATTAAGGTTTATTTTAGGGAATGTTCGCTATTTCTGAGGGGCCGCAGAAAGGGGAGGCAGTCTGAATCATTTGTGAAGCACTGTGAGGGACTAATGTTTCTTATCTTACAGCTGTAAATGGCTGTAGTTTGTATTTAGTTTGTATTTACTATACAGACAATTTTGCCACCAACTCGTCGCTGCTGGTTAGTTCGTGGCAAATTTTTGTAAAAGAAGAAGAAAATAAGACGTAGAATAAAGTGATTGTAATAAAATATCAGTATTTATAGCCCAGGTCTGGATATGGGTTTTCCTCTGACACAAGGGTTCATCACATGTGATGTGTTCAGGGACCGTCAGAAATTCAGCAATAATTTCTAGTTTTACAGTTTCTGGCTGTTTTTTTTTAAAAATGCAAATATGTCTTACAGCATGTTTTCTTGAAATATAGCCTCAAACATTAAGAAAAATCAGCAGAAATTAATTTTTTTTTTAAAAAAGCAAAACTTTTTTTTAAAGAATAAAAGGCAACATGCCTTCCTTGTTCGGGTCGGATCATTTTTCTTTTGTATTTGTTATTTTTTTAACGGGGTAACTCGAGGGGTTGCAGCAGTAAACCGGTTCACTGTGGTATGAAAACCGACGGTTATCATGCAGCTGGACGAAGAATCTCACCTTTGTTTTTTTCAGAAGAGAAACTTTAAACCCGAAGTTTCATTTAAGAAAAAAGTTTCAGGTTTTAATTATAGTGATAAAACATTTCAGTAAAAACCCTTTAAGAGTCGCTGTGACCGATGATGAGAAGAATTCTGTGATGACGTGACGCTGCAATATTTTCTGGGACGGTTATTTTACTGTGAAAATCTCACACTGATGCAACAGCAGTAACCAATAATCTGTAACACCGGACACGTTTTTATTAACGATAAGCGTGACGAACGTGGTGCTGAAAGGTGAAACCAAATGTGATCTGTCGGTTTAACAACACTGGGCAGTGAAGCACACACGCATGGCAACAGGATTTATTGATTTATTGATTTATTGGCAGCGTGATGAACACATGGTTTCCCACCATGGGTCTGGTGATGGAGGTGGGCCTGAGCCTGGAGCTCTGCAGCAGGGCCCATCTTCAAATGTCCAGTAACAACAACATCACATGACACAGAGGCTCTGTGGCCGCGGCGGCCTGCGGCTCCGGGGCCCCGTGTTCGTTGGGCCCCGGAGAAGTTTGCTTTATACGTCCTGCTGTGAAGCCAAAACACCGACACCCACGACATGTTTGTCTCTTGAGATGGAAACAGGTTCAGTGGGAAGAAATGAGATGTCTCATACATGACACATAAAATATAAAACATGAAAAGTGAAAGTGTGTTCGACCTCTGTTCACACATTATGTCACGTCTGCAGTAACTATGAACCAAACCACAGTAAATGTGCTGAGCGAAGTTTAATCTGATGTCACTTCCTGTCCGCCAAACAGAGTCAAACACAAATATATAAGATCACTGTAAACACAGCTGAGCTCACTTTGTTTACTGTTGTTACATAATAATAATAATATGATGATGATGATGATGATGCTGCAGTTGTGACTGTGTGTCTTTGCGGTGCTGATCGATCCTTCATGTTGTAAAATCTAATGATCATATTCACGTTGTTTATTCACATGTGATCAGCAGGGCTGCGTGACACGAGCCTAAAATAATTTCAGGGTATTTTTGTGATGACGATATTCTTGACAATATGACAGATTCATAAAAAATATTAATTTAAGAAGATAGAATATCAACAGAATCAGTGATGTAGTTTCACAGTTTGCTTCAAATCTTCAGTAAAAACTAAAATGATGGTTCATGTCTTCAGTTTGTGAACAACAACAGTAACTCAGAGTCAGATTCAGATCCTGTCACAATATTAATAGTTCAACTAAATCAAATCTACCACTAATTACACATTTAAACAAATGTCCCCTGGGATCTATATATATAAATCAACAGCTGATTTCCTTCTCTGTTTTTATGCTCTGCCATTTCTCCTCTAACCATCAGGCTGTAACCTGTGACAGGCTGTTATGAGACAGTCACATATATGGAGTTTATTCACGTAGGTTTCCATCAGCAAAGGTTTGTGACAGAATCAGAGAGGAGAGGGAGAGACGCTGTGCTGCTGCCAGAGGAGCCGCTGAATGAGTTCCCTCTGAGCGCTAAGAGAAGGAAAACATTCAGGACGCCACACTTTATTCCACACTACTGAAGCTGCTCCTCTTTTTACTGGAACCACAGAGGAGTCAGGAATAATTTCACTGTCAGCCAGGCTTGTTGTTGCCGTGGTAACAGTATGACATCAATATGTCAACAAGTCAAAATATTGCGAGAATCAGTGTAACAGGTCAGTTATTCAGTAGTAATAGTAAGTAAGTTGTAATAATTCAGCAGTAATAGTAAGTTGCGTGTTTCCGTTTCTGGTACATGGGACCTTAAAAATCGATTTCTTATAATGTATTTCAATGGCTAGATAGTCTCGCTCACCAGACCTTCCTCAAGAAAAGAAAGGTCTGGCTGCGCCGACTCTCACTTTAAGATTGGAGAAAAAAACGCCCCGGCTGCTTGTATTTCTTTCAGCCAATCACAATCGTTGTGGGCGGTGCCACAGCAACAGTGCGCTTGCAAAAATATTGCCGGGGGGAAACAGGTTTTGGTGTAACAAGCTCACAAAAATATCACCTACAGGACGTGAACCATGGCAGAAACATGGCTACATCCCCGCAAGATCAAACACTGCAAAAATTAGTAAAGGACGTGTTGAACTGCTACACAACCGGAGGTGGTAGGGCGGGACTTCAGCGGGTGGCTCATTCCGCCCAATGAGAGGCTGATCTATGCAGCGAACTTCCGCCCAGTCAGACTAATGGCTAGATGAAAATTATTTTCTGGTCCCGTTTGAATTGTGCCATGAATTTCACATATGTTGTTTGTGAATTTTTAATATATTTTTTCGTGCAAAGAAGGCTCCAATTTAGCGGGAAGAAGTTTGATACTGTTAGGTTTTGTGTGAGAGTGCTTTGTGGACTACAGCTCTTCACTGCTCTCGACGCGTATGATATACGTCAACACTCGCGCTCATGGCTGTGTCTCTGGTACACTTCACCGCCTCGAAAGAAAATCGAAAGAAAGAACAGCTGTTCTTGTTGGAATGGTGACACTCGGGTATGAAACACACCGGCATCTTGATCTGATCGCTCCGTATATCGTGGCAGAAGATGCAGCAGCAGTGTGATGTGATGACGTGACGTCACATAGGCGACATGTAGTCTTTCTCATTACGTTGTTTCCGCAGCCTTTAACTGAAGAATCATACAATAAACTGTCAAACTCTTCACATGAAAAATATTATTTAGACCCACACAAAACATTTGTGTAATCCAAAGCATTTAATGACTGGGACCAGAAAATAATAATTTTCTCTCCATTGACTCCCATTCATATTTTCCGAGCCTAGAGGTCCGATGGAGGTCTAGGAGCCCGAAACGTTACGTCTAAATAAATTTTCAAGGAGCAGTTTCTGGTGTGCGGACTTTATCTTTTATTACAGAAAATAAATGAGCTGTTTAGTTACGCTGCAGATTATCAGGGGTGTAACTGTTGTGCAGCTGTATATTTTCGAACCGAGAAAAAAATCCTTGTCTTTGCGTTTTATTTTGATTACAGTCTTTTTTAAAAAATAAACAAACTTCTTGTGACGTCTCAAATGTGTCTTTGACCTGCAGCTGAAAACATGGAGCTCATATACAGTATATGTGGTGTATTGGCAGTCAGCCTGTAAATGCGGAGATATGAATGTTTGTCCGTGTTGCCCAGCGCTAAGTTGAACTATTAATATTGTGACAGAATCTGAATGTCACTCTGAGTGACTGTTGTTGTTCACAAACTAAAGAAATCAGAGGTCATCTTAGTTTTTACTGAAGATCTGAAGCAAACTGTGAAACTACATCACTGATTCTGTTGTGATTCTTTGTTAAATGAATTTGAGAAACAAATTTGTCATGTTGTCAGTTTAATTTAATTTAGCACAAACATCCACCTGGACTGAAGAATAAACTGATTAGAATTTGGTGAAACTGGTGGGCGGAGTCACCGCCCCATGGTCGTATGACTCCACCCACCAGTCCAGTGTCTCTGACAGTCACTATCCATGTTTTCATACGACAATGGGGCGGTGACTCTAATTTTCTCCCAGCGTTTTGTCTCTTCCTTCATGTGTGTCGTAGCTGAAATAACGTTTGAGCAAAGTTTGGATCTGATGTTAAAACAGCGTCCTTGAGACGCCCCGAAAAAGTGAATGTGCTGAATTTTCTACAGACAGAAATTGAACGTGTGAATTTAAAAACACGTTTGACATCATAGCTGGACGTGTGAAGCTGAAGTGAAACAGACGGAGAATTCATCACAACAACCTCCATCATCCACAGGAAACAAGTCGATGATAAAAGAATAAAAAAGTCTTTGTGTTTTGGACAAAATGAGACGTGTCAATAGTTTCAGTTGTTGAGGAAAATAATCGATAATCAAACTGCAAATTATTTGCACTGATTTTGACACAAACATTATGGGATGTACTTTCAGAGGTGACGTGTTGTGCGGAGCTTCAGATCTGCAGACAGATTTGGGTCAGATTGAACTCGTCAATTATTCAGATGTGTGTGTGTGTGTGTGTGTGTGTGTGTGTGTGTGTGTGTGTGTGTGTGTTCAGAACACAGTCTTCTGATTCAGATATCTTTATCTTTATTTAACACTGAACATGTTGAGTCTGTTGATTCCCAGCTGGCAAAACTTTGTTCCCAAAACATTTTAGGAACGATTTTTGGGGGTCTGGAAATGCTTATTGAGCGTTCCTGCATAACCTTCAGTGACTGTCAGAACAGCAAGTTTTCCATGACGTGGAGCTAACGTTATTGTGACGCTGCTACAACATTAAGGGAGGGTTGCTACCAGCAGGCAGCGTCAGGTGAACATTACAGAAATAATCCCCCCAAAAAATGTTACTACGTGTGGTGATTGGAACGGTTTGGATAAGGAGCATTTAACACAAACATTTGCACAACGTTCCTAAAATGTTGTGAAGGGGTTACCAAAATAAAAACCCAGAAGGAATGTTATGGGAATGTTCTGTATTAGCTGGGCTGTAGTGTAAGGACTAAGACTGTTATTGGTGGTTGCATCTCTGAAATCAGACACTTGAGAGTGGCCTTTAAAGCAACGCTGCCTTCACTGACCTTTAGAAGTTTGTTTTTTTCCAGTTTTTTGGAACATGTTCGCCAGCCGACCTTTTGAATACGAGAATCATTGGTCCCGTTTTTATGATTGCACTCAAACGCAGCAGTTAGTTGAGTTCTGTTTAACGTCCTGGGAACGTTTACAGCTCCAGTGTGTCGGAGTCAAAGTGAATTTAATTTAATCGTTGTATTTTTATGTATGTTCACCCTGTAGACTGAATTATTTACACATTAAATTAAAACATGTTGCAGCCGCTTCCTTCAGTGAAGATGAATCACAGGTTAACTCTTGTGTGTCGGCACTGTAGACTGTCTGGGTGCTGCGCTGCTGTCAAGTTCCGCCCCTTTTGTTCTGTCAACATCATGTTATTAATAAACATTAGATAATTGATTGTTTACATTTGTGTATCAATGCCAAATCGTCCACGTCTGCATCATGATGCATCCAAGAGTTGATTGTTTCCCCCACCACGACTAAATCCTTCACACTGGATTAAGTCCTGTCTTTATGTCCTCACATGTTTACGCAGAACCAAACGACGGCTGCATCGTGTGGCTCCAGAGTGTGATGTCAGACAGCATGATGACATCACAGAGTCAAAAGAGACATGACATGTAACACAAGTGTCGGCCTATAGTGTGACATATAACATACGTGTCAGCAGCTCTTTATAAACAATAATAATGACATCACATGTCAATAACAATCATTTAGCGTCCCTGTTATATGGCGGCTGATCTCATCCTCTGCTCGGAGGGTAAGGAGCTCTGTTAGCCGCTAACTGCTAACAGCTGCTGTTCTTTGAGTTAACTGCTAACAGCTAACAGCTGCTGTTCTTCTTCTTTGAGTTAGCCGCTAACTGCTAACAGCTGCTGTGGCTGCAGCAGGCAGGCAGACCTAGAATAACTTTAGAGTGTGTGGAGGTCGTACTCTTCATGTACACGTACTTCATAAAGTATAACGTACAATGGAGGTGAACAGATGCACCAAAACAACCCAGAGTACACAGACAGGTAGAGGAGCCTCTGTCCAGACGAACGCAGCTCAGCATCAGAGTGGTTTCCCTCTGTGGGTCCACGTGGAGCTGATGATGCAGGATGACATCACACAGAACTGTCCAATCACATGACTCCATGTTTTGTCCTCTCAGTTTGTTTGTGTGGAGGCCGTCTCATCAGCCTGTCCTGGTTCAGAGTTTTATCAGTTCAGGGTCACAGAGTTCAGAGTGATGGACGCCTGCAGCCCACTGATAACACTGTCAGTGACATCAGAGCGAAGGCGCAGAGCTGAAGACGTTTGTGTTCACAGAGAAGACAGTTAAAACCCACTGACCCAGGATCTGTCTGAGTTCACTCCTCTTTTATTTTAACAGAGAGGAGACAAACTGCAGATCTGTGGTCAGTCTGTCGAAACCACACTGATCATATTAATCATGAATATGTTCACACGAGGCGTCACGGACGCTCCCAGGTGTTAACTGAGGGCTGCAGATGCCAGTCGAGAGGACGTTTCTTTTTTTAGCTGCTCAGTGGTTCCTCACTGAAACTACACAAACACTGAAAGAGACGTCAGCTGTTCAAAAACCAGTTAGTGTTTCAATCAGGACCGGGACTGCTGAGGTCTTAGACCTGGACTACACTAACAGGACCTAGTGGGGGTCTTAGACCTGGACTACACTAACAGGAGCTAGTGGGGGTCTTAGACCTGGGTGAAGTTTTCAGGGTCCAGTTGAGATGTTGCGGGTCATCAAGGGTTAAACTAAGAGGACTACAAGTTGTTTTTAGCCTCAGCTAAGCTAATAATGCTAATGGGGGCTAATGTGTTTGGTTGCTGTGAGTCTGCAGCTCTGAGTCTGCAGGCTTCAGATGAGTCATGCTGCTGCACCATGGCAACGGGGGGGGGGTTACATCCCCCAAAGCATTTTGGGAACTGTAGTTTCATCATTTAGATCCTGATTTTCCCTCAGATAGAACCAAGACAAAAAATAAACACCAGGAAATGGTGGAATAAATTCTGACTGTGAGGAGTGACATCATTTCCCTGTTAAAGGGTTTTTTGGGGAGTTTTTCCTGATCAGCTGTGAGGGTCATAAGGACAGAGGGATGTCGTATGCTGTAAAGCCCTGTGAGGCAAATTGTGATTTGTGATATTGGGCTTTATAAATAAAATTGACTGATTGATTGATCATCAGACCAGGAAATATTAATGATCCAGCAGTAATATACTGATGATGATGATGATGATGATGATTTTCTGGATATAATCAGAGCGTTCTGTAAATAAACTGCATCAGCTGCGTCCTCTCTTTGTTCTCAGTGCGATGTGATGTCACAGTGACATCATCTGGAGCGCCGTCACTCTGGTTTTGTGACAAACGCCCGCCGAGGCGTGAAAACTGGGTCAGGAGCTGTAGTCAGGGTTACTGTGGCAACGGGATCAGTGGGTCACACAGCAGGAAGCTGTCTGCTGCTGAGGCATGCTGGGAAATGTAGTCAGCTCCTCATCGGTCGGCTCGTGTCCAGCTGTGATGTGTTGATGATTAATGAGTGACTCAGCCCGACTGATCGTCTGTGACATCACTGATCCATAAAACAAAAACTCAGACGTTCAGAGGAGCAACGTGTGGTCGTATGTGGACGGAGGAAATGTGCGGTGCACAGCGGTGTGATGTTAAACTTGTGTATGACAGCTGGTCTCTGCAGCGTGAGCAGCACAGGAAGGAGTGCTGAGCTGCTCACTGGGGATGATAACGATGATCAATGAGATAACTGATTAATTCACATTTTCATATTTTAAAAGTAAGTTTATAACCTGAGTTCATTCAGACCAGAGGCTCAGATGAAGTGAGAGGACATGGATGATTTGATATTCCACGTCTGTCTGACGTCACTGTTCCGACTCTTCACACATTGATTTAAAGTCCAAACCTTTTTTTTTTTTTTTAAACCTTCACCACCAGTGAAAAAAAAGCCTGCTGTGCCTTTTTATTGTTGCCAGGCAACCACCCCATCACCTCCTCACCCTAACCTTCCTGTGTAATCTTTATTTATTGTGTGTATCCTGCAGTAATCAGTGTGTAGCTGCTGCCATGTTGAGGCAGAGGGTGCTGTCTGTAGCTCTGGTTGAGGGTGAGAGGCTGTCAGCAGATAAACAGAGATCTGTGTGGGTACATGAGACCCTAAAAAAGAGGCTGGATCATGGGGAGTACCACCAGTTGGTCCAGGAGCTTCTCCTCCATCATGGACGTTTACAGTACTGCACTTATCTGCTGTTTTCTATTGAGATGGTGCTAACTGTGCTTTGTAAAGTCGTATAGCTCTGGGTATCCAGCAACCACTACCACCAGTTTCTCCTCCATTGGTTACCAACTGTAAACTTGTTGTCGTGACCACCACAGAAGCCCCGCCTCTCAGATCATCCCATTGGACAATGGGAGAAAAGCAGAGATGACGTGGGGCGCTTTTCTGCTCTGAGTTTAAGTTTTTTCGATTCGCTCCGGCAACAACGCCAGACGCCTAGAGCACAGAAACACGTGGCGCGTCGCAAAAACATCGAGCAAAAAGTTTCATTCACATTAAAACTGACAAAAAGCCGCCTCCAGCTGCTGAAGCACTTCCTGTGTGATCAGGGCCTAAGAACTGAATCAAAAGCTTCGACATCATCTGTCACTGAAACAGGAAGTAAATTTACTCCGCCTCCCTGTCAAGACTCAAAGGTGCTGCTGCAGGTGTCTCCATGTCGGGGATGGTTGTCAACAGTCCGCTGGCACACACACAGTGTTAGTATTGATGAGCTCAATGACACAGTCGAGTGTTTTCAGTCTGAGTGTGTTGGGACTGTTTTAAGGCTCAGTGTTGGATGTCAGCTCGTGCTAACGCTCCAGAGATGGTCCCTCGTCCTTCAGCGCTGTCTCTGACCTGTTTAACGTTAGCAGGAAGTTTGCTGATCAGGTGGGGAGTCGGGCGATCGGGGATCAGACCCTCAGGGCAGTCGTGATGTCTTTCTCTGGAACTGTGAGACACGTCCACATCAGTGACAGGATTTGTTATTGAGTCAGCATGTTGTGCTTCTTCTTCTCTGTGTTTATTGGCAGCTTTAAAGCTGTATATTGCCACCCACTGTGTCATGCTGTGTAGCTGCCGCCATCATCAGCTATCATTTCATTATCAGATTATAAACTTCCTGTTATCGGCTGATGTTTATCTGTGCAGCCCTGCCCTACTCTGTGATACACACTTTTTTGATCCTACAGGAAATGACTTCATACGGCAGCTACCTTCACAATCAAACACAAACAGGAAGCTGAGCACAAAATCTAAAATCAGTTCCTAAAAGAACCCAAATCCTTTGTTTGTAATGTGGCTCATCTAAAAACAGCAGAGAAAGTATATTAATATATGAAGTTAATACAAAACATCCCCAAAAATTTACAATATAAAATTTAAAATTTACCCGTATGAATGTAAAAAAATATATGTACACACACACACACACACACACACATCTACACGGTAAACAGAGTTATGCTGTACATATACACTCAGTGGCCACTTTATTAGGTACACCTTGCTGGTACCAGGTTGGACCCCTTTTTAATTCTTGGTGTCACAGATTCAACAAGGTGCTGGAAACGTTCCTCAGAGATGTTGGTCCATATTGACATGATGACATCACACAGTTGGTCCATGATGAGAATCTCCCGTTCCAGCACATCCCAAAGGTGCTCTATTGGACTGAGATCTGGTGACTGTGGAGGCCGTTGGAGTACAGTGAACTCATTGTCATGTTTGAGATGATGTGAGCTTTGTGACATGGTGCGTTATCCTGCTGGAAGTAGCCATCAGAAGATGGGTACACTGTGGTCATAAAGGGATGGACACGCTCAGCAACAATACTCAGGTAGGCTGTGGTGTTTAAACCATGCTCAGTTGGTACTAAGAAAATCTCCCCCACACCATTACACCACCAGCAGCAGCAGCCTGAAGCGTTGATACAAGGCAGGATGGATCCATGCTTCCATCTGAATGTGGTTTTTCCAATCTTCTATTGTCCAGTTTTGGTGAATTGTAGCCTCAGTTTCCTGTTGTTAGCTGACAGGAGTGGCACCTGGTGTGGTCTTCTGCTGCTGTAGCCCATCTGCTTCAAGGTTGGACAAGGTGTTGTTGCTTCAGAGATGCTCTTCTGCACACCTTGGTTGGAACCAGTGCTTATTTGACTTCCTGTTGCCTTTCTATCATCTTGAACCAGTCTGGCCATTCTCCTCTGACCTCTGGCATCAACAAGGCATTTTGGCTCACTGGATATTTTCTCTTTTTGGGACCATCCTCTGTAAACCCTAGAGATGGTTGTGCTGAAAATCCCAGTAAATACTCAGACCAGCCCGTCTGGCACCAACAACCATGCCACGTTCAAAGTCACTTCAGTCACCTTTCTTCATCATTCTGATGCTCCGTTTGAACTTCAGCAGCTCGTCTTCATCATGTCTACATGACTAAATGTTAATGAGCTGCTGACACCTGATTGGCTGATTAGCTATTTGTGTTTACAAGCAGTTGAACAGGTGTACCTAATAAAGTGGAGGGTGAGTGTATGTATCAGCACAGACTCTGGTGTCGATACAGAGTCAGATTTCTTCTGCCAGTGTTTTTTTGATAAAGCAGCAGAATATTTAACGACCTGTTTGTCATGTTTGTGTTTGAGCTGACATGTCTCAAGTTTATTTGACTTAAAGAGAAAATGTGAACGTCACAACATAACAACAAACTAAGGCTGAAAATAATCACTGTTCTTTAGTTTATATTTTACTGGGTGTTAAAGGGTTAACAGGTGGAGCTCAGCTGATCGATCGATTGGCTGATTGATGTGTATGTCTATGTCTATGAGTCTAAAGGTCAAAGGTCACTGTTCCTAACGTCTCCTCTTCCTCCCTCAGGTTCTCTGCGAGGATGCGGCACTGAGCATGCTCTGAGTGCTGATCGTTACCATGACGACATTAGGCAGCAGCCAGGCGTGCAGCGGCCAGGACAACTGCTCCGCCCACAGCGAGTCCAGAGACTACTGCTACTCGGCTCGCATCCGCAGCACGGTGCTGCAGGGGCTTCCGTTCGGAGGAGTGCCCACTGTGCTCGCCCTCGACTTCATGTGCTTCCTGGTGAGTCGCTGCTGTCACCGCACACGCTCAGTACGGCAGGTGCACAGACACAACAGGCAGATTGGGGGGTTCCTTTACCTGATTGGTCCAGTGCTGCTCTGAGGAGGCGACAGATCTGTTGGTGATTGGATCTGTTTCATCACAACATCACGTTACTGTCAACGACATCTCTTTGTGATCTGAGTTAACTGTCGGCCTCATTAGATAACCAATAATCAACTCTCATTTTATTAATCAGAGAGATTTTTTTTTTCATGATCTATAAACCTTCCTACATCTGATCAGTCCGATCACTTTAGTGCAGCCACATGGATCTAATAAACTTGGGTACGACATCAAAATGTCCGAAAAAATATTATTGAAAAACAAATAAAATAAACTGTCCAGAGAAATATTTTTGAAATCTCCCAAAAAAATTACAACATTACAGTTTTCAAACTATTTTATTAATATGTCAGAAAATTATTATTAAAATGTTAGAAAATATTAATAAAATGTCCAAAAAATGTCTAAATAAATATTGATAAAATATAACCTTTTTTTAACGTGTCGTTAAGTTGAGTGATGTGTCAGCGTGTGTTATTCTTACCGTCATCGAGTGGCGTCGCGTCTTGCGGCGATTCATCTCCTACGAGCCAGGTGAGCTGCAGCTGTCAGCAGCTCCTCTCTTCCCTCTTTGCAATGCATTGTGGGACCACAGCGTCCATCAGACAGACAGTGAGCAGATGTTCGGGTGAACTTGGTGTGTTGCACTGTGGGAACTGCAGAGTGATGTTCACTGACTGTTGGAAAAATCAATACTGCAGCTTCATGGATCGACCCACATTCTGACGTTCCACCACTCTCCTGCTGTAATGACACATTTCCTCTTATTTTGAAAGGGTTATCCCTTGTTTCTGTGGTAACGACAGGGTGACATCACCAGCTGTCAGTGACCTTTGACCCCTGACGTTCAGCATCAGCTGTTTGATTTTAACCATCATGAGTCTAACAGGAAGTCCTCCCTTCTTCTTCTTCTATTTCAGGTGCTGCTCTTCGTTTTTTCCATTCTACGTAAGGTTGCGTGGGACTATGGCCGCCTGGCGCTGGTCACTGACGCCGACAGGTAAACACACCTGTTATCTTTCATCCATCAGTTCTCTTATGTCATCATCAGTGATGTCACGCAGGTGGTTGTTCCCAACAGGAGTAACTCGACTGACTGATAAAGACTGAAATGAAACACACAGACACAAGCTCACCTGGAGCAGAAACGTTTCCAACAGGAAATGACATAAATCTTTACTGTTCCCAAGAAGCTTCACAGCACATGAGTCAGATCACAGAGCGGATTCTGTGTCTGTCATGTTAAAGGACAGGTGTTCTGTCTCAGGTCAGTGTCAGGTGAACGTTTCAACAGTTTTTCAGTGTTTACACCGAACACAGGTGTGATGTCAGTGTAAACGTTGGAGGACTGAGCCCGCAGTTCTTCTTCTGTGTGAAAATAAAGTGAACATAACCGATTGTGAGACTTCAGCGGAGTCTTCCTCCTCCGATACAGAGTGGTCAGAACAAACATCTGTGACGAGGACAACAAAGACGAACATTTATCAAACTGAACTCTGTCGGAATTATTCCTAACTGACACCTTCCTGTTTCAAACAGCTGCTTCAGTTTCTGTGAATTTCAGATGTGTTGTCATGGTGACCAGACATGGATATTGATTGACTGATCCATGTGGTCTCAAAAATACAGATGCTGAGAACGGATGTGTTTGCAGTTATTTTCTTAATCTTGTTGTCTCGAGATCACAAGATTTTCTTCATTATGTCAAGATAACGAGATAATTTATCATTAGAAAACAACTGTCTAACGCTCGGGGATTATTTATCTTGTTGCCTCGAGCTCGTTCCTGTGTGATAATAACAAGTTCATCAAAGTCATTATTGAGAAAATAAAAGGCAAATTTCTGGAAATAACGAGATGATTTTACATGAGATTCAACTTTGCTGTGATCACAGGTCATTTTTGTCGTTATCTCGAGATAACAAACCTCATTTTATCGTGATAACAGCTTAACTTATGTCAGTTTATGAAAAAACAAACGGCCAGTTTCTCAAAGCTCACAAAGCTCATTTTTCCAAGGTAATGAAATAATTAAATTGTAATATCAAAATAACAGCATTCAAAAAAAATAATGATTTGCGAGCACGGGCGTTCTTGGCTTCTGTACACGACATGGTGACAAACAAAGCCGAGATTTCAAAGATGCGGAACATGAAGAGAACCTCTGAGCCAGAACGTCACAACTGTTTGTGGTGGTGAGTCGCAGGTAAACAGACTGTTGTCAAGGTAACGTATACAGAAACATTAACTTCAAGGTGCATCAGCTGACGTTTATGTTACGCAGTGGAAGTTATACAAGTCAGAAATGACACGTAGCCGATGACATTTGATAATTAGTTTTATGAGCTCATTGGTGCCTCGTGTGGCCATTGGGGTAAAAAAAAAATAAAGACAGTCAAGCTGCAGAAGAAGAAGAAGAAGAAGAAGAAGAGTTTTTTTCAGATGTCAGATGAACTTTAACGAGGTGTTGAGAGGAAATGAATGAAATGAATACGACGGTTTCCTGTCGACCGTCGGATGAAACTGGGTGGTGATGTTTTGTTTAAACGAGTGACTCTTGAGTTTTTGTTCCTGTCGGTCATCGTCACGGCGACTGTGTGTCTCGCAGCAGCTTGTGATTCTCTTTCTGTTTCCATCCTGAAGACTGAAGAAGCGTTTCAGCGACCTGGAGGAGCGGGAATAGTATGTTGCTGCTTCCTCCGTGTTTGGTTTGTCCGCTAACATCCTCCTCCTCCTCCTCCTCCTCCTCTGGTTTCATTAACAGGGTTCTGCTCTCTGATTGGTGCACTAACACAACATCTTCATTTCAGTTTGTGTGTACGGGGGGTTATTAATGCCACCTTCCACCTGTTGCTGTCTCTGTAGAGATGAACAGGAGTGAACACAAACATTGACACACTCGAGATCAACTCTCAAAAACCCTGTTGATTTTTAATTGTTTACCATTTTTATGCCTCTGCGCCGGTGACAGCCGAGGACAGAGACATTATGTTTTTAGGTTGTCAGTCCGTCTGTCCATCCCATCCTTGTGAACATCTGAAGAATGCCTGAGGGGAAATTCATCAAATTTGGCACAAACGTACACCTGGAGTCAAAGATGGACTGATAAGAAATCAGTGGTCATAGGTCAGAGGTCAAGGTCACTGTGACCTCATTCTCGTGAACACGAAATGTCAAGATCATCAAATTTCTTCAAATTTATTCCAGTCAGTGGAGTTTATTAAAGTACAACCCCTGGAAACAGCCAAAAATGCACAAAAATTCCATATTGAATTCAAAATGGCCGACTTCCTGTTGGGTTCAGGACATGGCTCCAAGACGTATTTTTGTATGTCTTGGGACGTTACACGTACCTACCTATTTTCGTACGTGTGGGTGAAAGTAGCTTCAGGCTAGGGAAGTACAGGTACGTCAGACGTGTATCTCAGTATAGTAACTGAGTAAATATACTTTATATTCTCCCTCTGTTTATCACAAAAACTATGACATGAAGAACTATCAGTATTATTATTATTGTTATTTTTATTTAATTTTCTTTTGACTGAAACGATGAATCAGTTTCCAAAGTTTTTGCTAATTGATTTTCTGTCAGTGAGAAAATCAAGTAATAAATTGATCATTTCAGCTTCACTGGTCGGTTTCTGGGTGTCAGGGTGAAGAAAATTAAAATGTCCATGACGACCCTAACAATCAATCAATCAGTCAATTTTATTTATAAGGCCCAATATCACAAATCACAATTTGCCTCACAGGGCTTTACAGCATACGACATCCCTCTGTCCTTATGACCCTCACAGCTGATCAGGAAAAACTCCCCAAAAAAAACCCTTTAACGGGGAAAAAACGGTAGAAAGCTCAGGAAGAGCAACTGAGGAGGGATCCCTCTTCCAGGACGGACAGACGTGCAATAGATGTCGTACAGAACAGATCAACATGATAAATTAACAGTAATCCGTATGACACAATGAGACAGAGAGAGAGAGAGAGAGAGACAGAGAGAGAGAGAGAGAGAGAGAGAGAGAGAGAGAGAGAGAGAGAAGGTGCCCGGTGTATTATAGGGGGATCCTCCGGCAGACTAGGCCTAAGTCAACCTAACTAGGGGCTGGTACAGGGCAAGCCTGAGCCAGCCCTAACTATAAGCTTTATCAAAGAGGAAAGTCTTAAGTCTAGTCTTAAATGTGGAGACGGTGTCTGCCTCCCGGACCGAAACAGGAAGATGATTCCACAGGAGAGGAGCCTGATAGCTGAAGGCTCTGGCTCCTGATCTACTTTTGGAGACTTTAGGGACCACGAGTAACCCTGCGTTCTCAGAGCGCAGTGTTCTGGTGGGATAATATGGCACTATGAGCTCTCTAAGATATGACGGAGCTTGACCATTTAGAGCTTTATAAGTTAACAGTAGGATTTTAAATTCAATTCTGGATAACAGTTTCAAGGTAGCACTGATCACCCCCCATACACTATCAATACTGATGTGACTTTATCTGAGTTTGTGTGTGTGTGTGTGTGTGTGTGTGTGTTTAGTATTTAAAGGAAAAGTGTGTGTGTGGATCACTCCCTGTTGGCTAATGTGATGCTAACAGCTATGATGCTAACAGATGTGATGCTAACGCTGCTCCACACTTGTCTTCATTTTTAACGTTAATTCAGCCGCAGAAGAGACAGAGATAACTATGAGCCGGTCAAAAGGTAACGGGCTTTGTGTGTATGTAGCTCACTGTGTTGTAAACCTTGTGACGTGCTAGCTAGCTAACTCCTTAGCTAACTCCACACAACCAGTGATGTAAGAAGTAGTCAGATCCTTTTAAAAGTAGAAATACTGCACTGGAAGCGTCCTCTGTTTAAAGTAAAAGGAAAACAGACGTGCAGGAGACAGCTTCCTTTGTGTTCACCATCTCAATTAAACTCAGCTGTCAGACCCAGAGGTCAAAGGTCAGAGTGGCTACATGCTAAAAGCTAACAGTCAGCTGACCGCTTCCTGTGTGTGTCCACAGCGTTGCCTCGGCGATGCACTCGGAGACACCCGACCGTTACGAACGCCTCACCTCCGTCTCCTCCTCTGTTGACTTCGACCAGAGAGACAACGTAAGGACATCACTCCTTCATCACTCCTCCTCCTCCCTGTCTCTTTCTCCTCCTCCTGATTGTTGTGTGTTTGTACCTGCAGGGTTTCTGCTCGTGGCTGACGGCCATCTTCAGAATAAAGTGAGTATCATCACAGTTTCATGGATCCAGGTTTGCTGATGTTGCTTCAGTTTTTGGGTTTGTGTTGACTCTCCTCCTCCTCCTCCTCCTCCTCTTCCTCCTTCTCTTACTCCTCCTCCTCCTCCTTCTCTTACTCCTCCTCCTCCTTATCCTGCAGGGATGAAGAGATTAGGGAGAAGTGTGGCGAGGATGCTGTTCACTACCTGTCCTTCCAGCGTCACATCATCGGCCTGCTGGTCGTGGTCGGCGTCCTCTCCGTGGGCATCGTCTTGCCTGTGAACTTCTCCGGAGACCTGCTCGGTGAGAACATAAGAATCACACTGGTGACCAATCAGGAGCCAGAAACTTTACTGTGTGACCCATTAAATCAGAGAAATGTCTTCTGGCCCACGACAACGGCTTTATTTAAATAACGTTTCGAGCTCTGAGCTCTGTCGCACGCACACTTTCTTCCATGTTTTGGCCGTCAGGTCATAAAAACATAATTTTTCAAAGCTGCAGGTTTTTTTTTGTACTCGTGGGTGTAAAATGGCGTGTTTGGCAGATGATGACATCATCACCTCAATTCACACATACCCACTGTTGCTTTGTGGAATGAGCGTGCTGAACAATTGCGGACTCCTGGTTTGTTACGTATCTCGTCATCTGTCTGCATATTTGAGTCACATGTCGGTTTTGCCACAGCACCGTGAAAGGTGTCAGTTATGTGTAAATACAGAAATTATTATTATTTGATTTGTTCATATTGCCAGAGAAAAATAATCTAATTACCTATTGTTAGAATCTTCTTCTCTGGTATTTGACGTAACGCTGACCCAGCGTTTATCGCCACTATTTTTGGATTCTGGTGTGGATGGAGATATTTTGTAAAACGATGGACGGATATTTTTTTTTTTTTAAATTTACGTTGTGAAAAATATTAGTTTTAAAAATAATACATGTGTTAACGGCCTGCAGAGGTGAAACGATCCAGTGTTTCTTCTTCTTCATCTTCTTTTTAAATGGTGAATTGCAAACGGACGGTGGAGCATTATCGCTAACATTTGACTGCTATCTCCGCCCATACATAAACCAGACTGTGCTGTTAAGTTTAGTTGATCCAGAACACACATTAAACACACATTAAACACACTGCTTTCTATCCACATGTTAAGGTGTAATACTGTCACCGATTTGACACAAAACATTTAGCTTCTAATAAAAGATCTGTTCTATCAGTCAGATGTTACAGGTCACATCTCAGCTATGAAGCACAGTGATGTTACAGATGTTTCACTCTCACTCTTACTCTTTCACTCTCTGTTTATAACCTGTTGAGAAACATTTGTCGATGTCTGAAATGTCAGTTTGTTTAAATAGTTTGTACCCTGGAGCGTTTCTGTCTGAGCCGCTCACAGAGTTCTCACCTTGTGTCTGATTGATTTTAGTCAGAATTATCAGTAAAGATGCTTTCCTAAGCCGAGGAGTCCCTGGACCTCCTTCTAAAGAAGGTAACAGCAGTCAGGCTGGAGCTGTAGGTCTGTCTGTAGGTCTGTAGGTCTGTGTTTGCTGTCTGATGGTAGATAGTGCTTTTAATTCAACCTGGACTCAGTCTGATCAGGTAGTTTTGTATTAACAGCGATTGTGGTCTTGTTAGCATCAAGATGTACTTAAAGTACAAATGAAAGTAGTCATTATGCTGAATGGCTCATTTTAGAAAAATATGTATCAGAATATAAGTTTTATTTTAATTATTGATGTATTAAATGTGTTCATCACTCTATTGTTGCAGCTGATAAAGCTGGAGCTCATTATAACTTGTTATGCTGCTGTGTATCTTTGTTTTATCTTCATCAGATCAGTATTACATCATTATTTTCATGTTGTGTTATTGATCTGAATTGGGCATTTACTGCTCCTCAGTGTACTGCACTGTGCTCCAGCCGGGTCAGGTGGGAGCTAGCTAACAGCGCTGCTCATTAAGCAATTACTGCTAATAACACCGTCCTGACGCAACAGCGTTGCTATGGAAACTTTGTGTCCACCTTCTGGTCTCCGCCGGCTCACCCCTGTAAGTAAGCAGCTCAATTTTTATCCTCTTTAGCATAGTTGACTATGTTATCAGTGTTAACTAGCACTGTTAGCAGTGTCAGCATGGCTAGTGATGCTAACATAGTCAACAATGCTAAAGGGGTTTTGTGGCTTAAAATGACGCCGCTTACTCACTGGGGTGACGTTGGGGGACACTGGAGAGTGGGCACAATTTCTCCACAGCAGTGATTCATGTCACCAGGACGGCTTTACCAGAGGTAATTGCCAAATGACTGGCACGATAGCTAACGTTAGCTTCCACTCAACCCTGGTGGTGCACAGGAGGAACATCCCC
The DNA here is from genome assembly GCF_041903045.1 of Epinephelus lanceolatus. Taxonomy (NCBI): domain Eukaryota; kingdom Metazoa; phylum Chordata; class Actinopteri; order Perciformes; family Serranidae; genus Epinephelus; species Epinephelus lanceolatus. The sequence continues at coordinate 50,449,467 of NC_135736.1, forward strand.
GCAGAGCCGGAGAGCCATTGTTTTGGACATGCACATGTGCGAGTAACAGACACTCAGTTTTATGTTTTACGGATGGAGATTGCTAAATTTATATTTAAGACAAAGTAAAAATAACATTAACATTGCGTTCACAATTGGTTGTTTAAAGTGTAACGTTAAGTAGAAAACTTTTCTACTAGCTAGTGCACTAGCTCGCTAGCTAATGCTGTTTGCTTTTCATCTCCTTAATCATAGATCATCACAGAAATAGGAACTTTCACCACAGTTCATTTTAGGAGGTTCACCGCAAGGAAACATGCTCTTTATTTAGATTATCAAACTGATGGTTGATAGTAGACATTCATTTCTGGCTGCCAGCGTTACCTTGCGTAGCTAGCTAAATTAGTTGAAAAGTTGTCTTTTTCCACTTTCCATTTCCAAAATGTTGATTAAAAAGGTGCAGTCTGTTGATACTTTAGCTTGCATTAATCCTAAAATCAATGGTCGACAGTAACAACCCTCCGGGGGAATAATATGACAAGCGTCCTGGCTCTGAGCTCCTAAACAGCTTCCGTCAAACCTCGCTGACCCAGGCTGTGATCTGCTCCTCCGCTAGAACAACCAGAGGGAGGGGTTTTGTGCCCTACCCTCGGGACAGGCAGACTTGTTCCTACGGACCATCCTCTCTAACATTAACCCTTGACAGAGTATCAGCAGACAGCAGCATTTTTAACACTTTGAAGTGGAAATAGACGACTTTTCAGCTAGCTAATGCTGGCAGCCAGAAACAAACGACTGTGATTCATTGTCTGTTAACTGTCTGAAAATTTAAACAAAGAACACATTTTCATGCAGTGGTCCTTCTAAAATGAGCAGTGGTTGAAGTTACTATATTTCGTTATGATCGGGGAATAGATACATAGAGGTTAACTAGCGCTAGCATAGTTGGCTAGTTGAAATGTTGACTACTCCCACTACTGTGAAGTGATTGTGCCCTGTCAGTCAAAAGGATTGTGGGCCTCTGATTGGCCATTTTTAAAGAATGATTGACAGATACTCCGCCCCCTTGAGCTCGAGCTTGCTCATGCGCATGTCTTAAACGGTGGCTCTCTGGCTCTGCAGATTGATGATGTTGGTGCGCAGTGCAGAGCGGCAAAGGCTAACATTAGCTAACCAGTGGAAGTTGGAGGGTGGGCAGTGGGTGCTATGTTTCCACACGCTAACGCAGCTAGTAAGTGAAATAAAAGGCAAAACATTAAAATGTCACCACCTCTAAATGTAAAGAGCTTTGAACTGTGGTGCTAAAGTTTAATGAGTCAGTGGAGTTTTTGTGAACTCCTGAGTTATCACCGTTGGCAGTCAAGTCTTAATCTGTCAGGTACTGTGAGTGTGTTTCTATGTAAACATCAGAGGAACGTTTGGTAAACTTCAGGAGTTCACCAGCAGCTGTCGTTAGCGCTCAAGGTTTTCTGTGATTTTTATAAAAACAACTTCACATGTTTAAACACAGGAAATCAGTCACGATGTCACATGTTCCTGATGACCTCTGCCTGTATTTATTCCAGAAAACAACGCCTACAGCTTTGGACGCACCACGATAGCCAACCTCAAGTCTGGGTGAGTCCAGGAGGATTTCTACTGAAGGAGGACAAGTCAGCACTTAACCCATTTGTCCAACACGTCTTCTTCCTCTGTCCTCTCCAACATTTCAGATCTCAGTTTTATGTCTGTGTGTGTCCAGTACATAGACAGGTCCAGGACATGTTTAGCCTAGCTTAGCACAAAGACTGAAAGCAGGGAGAAACTGTTAGCCTAGCTCCATCTATATAGATTTTTAAATAAAATGTGTTTTCTTTTTCTGCTCAGGACGAATCTGTTGTGGCTGCACACTTCGTTTGCCTTCATGTATCTGCTGCTGACCGTCTACAGCATGAGGAGACACACGTCCAAGATGCACTACAAGGAGGACGACCTGGTGGGGACACGTCTTAATCATGAATAATTAAGTCCAATGAAACAGCCTCACCTGTAGAGTTAAAAATATCTAATGCTGAAAAAAGTCCACATCTGTCCAAACAAATTCAGCCTCACTTCCACTTCCTGTGGTTATTTCATAGTAAAGGCCTGCCACTGATTTCACAATAAAACACATGTATTTGCTTGAAATGTTGATAATTCTTAAAGTTACATGAAAACAGACAAACTCTGAGGATATATAACGTCTGCTCTGTGCGGTGTTTTAATCCCAGTTCTGTGACTTGCAGGTGAAGCGCACTTTATTCATTAACGGCATCTCTAAATACGCTGAGGAGAGTCAGATCAAACAGCACTTTGAGTAAGTTCACTGTCTTCTTCTTCCTGATCTAATGACCCTTCTGCTCCTTCAGATGTCCGAGGACATTAAAATGTGTTTTCACATCGTGCACGAAAATCTAAATGAGCTCGAGCGATTTATTGACATGATGTTGATTTCAAAAGTAAATGTTGGTTTTTGTCGGAGATAGTAATTTAGCCTAAATGTTGTGCTGAGTGAAGTGACGACCATATCACTGGTGACTTAAAGATCCTCTGAAGGAGATCATTGGTTTTGTTAAAATGTTAATAACAAGATATTTGATCACATCTGTATTCACAATTTTTCAAATTTAAAGTAAAAACAACACATAACCACTGGAATTTTGATGTTGTCATATATTCAGGTTAACCTGGGGTGAAGTAAGTAAAGACACATCTAGCTTTGTGTTCAGTCTTTATATTTTCAGTCTGTGTTATTTACATATTAAATAGTAATAAAAATGTGTACAGTCAGAGGACAGTCCAGATTCAAGGGCTACGTTTCTTCATTCAGAATAAGAAGTTGTAAAAAAAAAAAAATCTTTGATAATATTTTTCTAATAAGGTAGTGTTAAAATGAGTTTGTTTCCTGGTTTGTATATTAAATTACATGTGAACATGTTTTATTGTTTATTATTTTTCAGACAGGCGTATGAGAACTGCACGGTGCTGGAGGCTCGGATCTGCTACAACGTGGCCAAACTTATGTCTCTGAACGCAGAGAGGTGAGACAGCGAGTCGAGGCTCAGTGCATGCTGAGATACACTCCAGGTCCATGTTAACTGCTGAGAACAGTTCATTAATTTAATGTTGTTGTGTTTATGTTTGTCAGGAAGAAGACGGAGCGCAGTAAGAAGTTTTTCACTGACCTGATGGCGAAGGAACACGTTCCCACCATGATAAACCCCAAACCCTGCGGACACCTCTGCTGCTGCGCCATCGCCGGCTGCGAGGAGGTGACTTTAACGCTGACGCTCTTTTCACACAAATTAGCTTCTTATCAGACAGAAGCTTTATTTTAATAATTAACCACGTAATTTATGTACTAATTGTTAATTATTTTCTCATCTTGCTAATATCCTGGTACATGATGACAGATTACACTGAGCATTTTTCTTCTTACAGTCACACTAGCTCACTAAAGTTCAAGACCGTTGCAGTTTAATCATAGTTTGTTAAATTTTATTAAATGTTTTATTGTATGTGGTTGAATTTTTGTTGTAGCTGGTTTAAGTTTCATTGTAGTTTGTTCAATTTTGTCGTAGCCAATTAAAGTTCTGTCGTAGGTGGTGAAAGTTTTATTGTAGCTGGTTAAATTTTTATTGAAGCCAATTTAATTTCTATCGTAAGTGGTTAAAGTCATAATCTCGTTATGTTTTTATTGCAGCCGGTTAAAGTTTTATTCTTGCTGGTGAAAAGTTTTCTGGTTATCTGATACATTTTTATTGTAGCAGGTTAAAAGTAGAGTGTTACAGAGAATACAGATGTTGATGATGACAATCAGCTTTTTCTTGTCTGTAGTCTACCTGTGTGTTTGTTTGTGTCGTTTCATGCATGAAAATAGTTTTTCATCACATCGTTTCATGACGTCACTTTAGAATCTGAAGATTTTGTAGGTAACACTTCATTGGCTAAATAAATATAATCTGGATCTGAGACACCTGGTCTAATTTGTCTGTTAGCCTGTTAGCGGTGGTTCAGTAGCCTACATTTGTCCTGCAGGAAGAGGCGGTCAGCTACTACACCAAGAGGGAGGCCAAGCTGAAGGAGGAGTACAGGAAGGAGAAGGAGAAGGTCCACACCAAACCTCTGGGCATGGCCTTCGTCACCTTCCAGAACGAGGCCATGACCGCCATGTGAGCCACAGCATGACCCTGCCCCTCTGTCTCTAACCCCTCCCACCAACAGTCTGATAAGACAAAAAATTGAAATGTTACTGTTTTTGTTTTTACCTGTTTTCCTGCAGTTCATCACAGTGGTGTTGTTTGTTTGTTTTGTCTTGTTTTGGGGAAGAAATGTTGCACAAATACTTTGATGCTTAGGTTTTTGTAGAATATATTTGTACAGTTCTGACCGCACCCCCGCCTCTCTCTGACTCCACCCCATCCCCTCTCTGACCCCAACCCTCACCTCTCTGATCCCACCCCGTCTGACTCCACCCTCCTCTCTCGACCTCCGCCCCTCCCCTCTCTGACTCCACCCACTCTTTCACAGTATTTTGAAGGACTTTAACGCCTGTCAGGTTCAGGGATGTCGGTGTCGTCAGGAGCCACGATCCTCTCAGTTCAGCGAAGTTCTTCATGTTCACAACTGGAGCGTTTCATACGCACCCGACCCACAAAACATCCGCTGGTACGTCCACAAGGGTTAGCCCACCAAATACCAAACAAACACACCCATCACCCTCAGCTGATGCGTCCTGGTTTCCTCCTGCAGGGAGCATCTGTCACTCGGTGGGATCTCCTGGTGGATCCGCTGCTTCATCATCAACTGCATCCTCTTCCTCCTGCTCTTCTTCCTCACCACACCCGCCATCATCATCTCCACCATGGACAAGTTCAACGTCACCAAGCCTGTGGAGTATCTCAATGTGAGTAACCACCACCACCCTGTCAGTGAAGCTGGGTGTCATTTGAAATGATTCATCATTTCTGACTCTGCTGTTTGTTGGTTGTTTTGGACAGAATCCCATCATCACTCAGTTCTTCCCCACTCTGCTGCTCTGGGCTTTCTCTGCTCTGCTGCCCACCATCGTCTACTACTCTGCCTTCTTCGAGGCTCACTGGACCAGGTAACACTGATTTACGAGTGCTACACTACAGCATCAGGTCTACACTACAGAATCAGCACTACACTATAGCATCAGGTTTACACTACAGCATCAGGTCTACAGGCACATTCACACGCACATTCACACACTGGTGGACGAGGCTGCCGTACAAGGTGCCACCTGCTCCTCAGATAAACATTCACACGCACATATCAATCAAACAGTAATGTTGGGTTCAGTATTTTACCTGAGGACACTTTGACACGTATACTGCAAGGGCCAGGGACAAAATTCCAAATCAGGTCTGTCAGTTATGATTCACTTTGATCTAGATTTAACCCTGACATGACCCTGTTTTGATCATGTTTTGACCCTGATTTGATCCTGATTTGATTGTGTGTCAACCCTAACACGATCTTGATTTGTGATTTGTTCCTGATCTGACTCTAATATGACCTTGATTTGACCATGATTGACCCTGATTTGATCATTTTTCAACTCTGATTTGATTGTGATATGAACGTGATTTAAACATGATTTGACCCTGGTTTGATTGTAAATTGATTGTGATTTGACATTGATTTGACCTTGATTTGACTCTGATTTGATTGTGATTTGACCCTAATTTGACCTCCTCTGTGTGTCGTCAGGTCTGGAGAAAACAGGACGACAATGCATAAGTGTTACACCTTCCTGATCTTCATGGTTCTGCTGCTGCCGTCTCTGGGACTCAGCAGGTAATAAAAACAGTTTGTTGTTAGAATCTGTCCCTCGGTGAACTTTGACCTCTGCTGTCCTCACTGAATCATCTCTGTTTTCCAGCCTGGATGTTTTCTTCCGCTGGCTCTTTGATAAGAAGTTCCTGGCTGATGCTAGTGTCAGATTTGAGTAAGTTATTCTTTTTAATTTCTCAGTGGAGAGCAAGCTGGTATTATTCACGACCCATCGTCATATTTTTCAAAATTATTTTCATCATATTGTTACGGAAGTCGAGAGCTGCTTATATTAGCTGTAAATATGTAAGTCTAATTAAGATTTTATCATCCATTAGTCTGCATATAATTTGTGACAGACTTTGATGTAAATGTCAGAATCAAATTTTCATTTTAAGGTTGAAATTGACTCAAAAAATAATAAATAATTTTCAGTTTACTTCAAACCGTCACAACAAATTATCACTGTCCTGTTTTTAAATTTAGGTGCACATTGTCTGTCAGTTTGGAATTAAGAGTTACAGTGTGATGGTTTAGATACACTGCAAATTATTTGTCAGCAGAGTTTCCATCTTAATTTTCTTTCCAGCTCTAAGTGTAGATATCACCACACCATAATGTGTGGTGATAACAATTTCTGTAGCCTATATGTATTTCTATTTTGAAGCGGTTTAGTGTATTAATACTTAATAAAGTGTGATTGATCGATCAGTAGCAGGACGTTGTGCTCTTACGGAGGTGCTGTGTCCCCTCCAGGTGCGTCTTCCTGCCAGATAACGGAGCGTTCTTCGTCAACTATGTCATCGCCTCTGCGTTCATTGGGAACGCCATGGACCTGCTGAGGATCCCCGGTCTGCTCATGTACATGATTCGGCTGTGCCTGGCTCGCTCCGCTGCCGACCGCCGCAACGTCAAGAGGGTGAGGACGGACACGGACCAAGGAGACAGACACTGACTGAGATGTGTTTGTTAATTATCTGACAGTCCTGTTTAAAACATGTCTCTCATCCCTCCAGCACCAGGCCTATGAGTTTCAGTTTGGAGCGGCGTACGCTTGGATGATGAACGTCTTCACGGTGGTGATGGCCTATAGCATCACCTGCCCCATCATCGTCCCCTTCGGTTAGACTCACCTACACAACACCCCATTGTACAGTGTCTGTAACACAACGTCAGTGCTGACGTATTCATGCTGGTACACAGAGGTGTTTTTAAAACGACTCTACAGACTCTGTTTCCTGTCACTCATGCCAGGATCATTCTTTTGCCTCTGCGCCAGTGATAGCCAAAGCCAAAGGTATTATGTTTTCGGTTTGTCCGTCCGTTCTTCTGGTTCTTGTGAACTGAATATCTTGAGAACGCCATTAGGGAATTTCTTCAGAACTCAGAACAAATGTCCACTTATATTCAATTCAATTCAATTTTTTGTTTTTTAAAGCCCAATATCACAAATCACAATTTGCCTCACAGGGCTTTACAGCATACGACATCCCTCTGTCCTTTTGACCCTCACAGCTGATAAGGAAAAACTCCCCAAAAAACCCCAGCCTGAGAGCCAGCCCTAAGTAAAATAGCCAGTCCTAACTGTAAAGCCTGATTTATGGTCCTGTGGCGTACCTACGACGTACCTACGTCGTTGCCGTGACGCCGTTGTGAACCCTTCGAACTTCTCCGTCACTCCATTTCGTGGCGGTGCAATTCACCGCCAGAGTGGTAGGAGGCTGCGTTCCTTTCCTGAATGGTTATCGTTGTCTCTAGTTGATTCTTTGTTTAGCTTCCGGCTTTTCCGGTCACAGAGAAATGAACGCGGAGCACAGATAGACGGCTCCGTCCATATCAGTCCGTATCCGTATTGAAAGTTGAGCATAAATGGGCCTTAATACTGCAACATCTACATCGCAACAGAAGATGTTTAAAGATGGCGGGGATGGACAATCTGGAAATACAGAACCGGAAATGCGTTGCTACCAAGCAAACCAATCACAGCCCTCTTGGTCTGCGCTGGGTCTGCGTCGCCTAGACGTGTAGTTACATTTTTGGGGAGGTGCACGTCAGGCTACGCCGGGGGCTACGGCGAGCCTTCTGCGTAGCCACGTACCCTACGACATAGCGATGTCGTTGATTTAACGCGGGACCATAAATTAGGCTTAAGAGCCAGTCCTAACTATAAGAGCCAACCCTAACTATAAGAGCCAGTCCTAACTATAAGAGCCAGTTCTAACTATAAGAGCCAGCCCTAACTAAAACAGTCAGTCCTAACTATAAGTGCCAGTCCTAACTATAAGTGCCAGTCCTAACTATAAGTGCCAGTCCTTACTATATGAGCCAACCCCAACTATAAGAGCCAGTTCTAACTATAAGAGCCAGTCCTAACTATAAGTGCCTTGAGGTAACAAAAGCGTGGACCAATTTTTCTGCATCTTTTTGGGACGGGATAGGCTGAATTTTCACAATGTTATGCAGATGAAAAAATGCAGTCCGTGACGTTTGTTTTAAATGAGAATTAAAAGGCAAATCTTGATCAAATATTACTCCGAGGTTTCTTACGGTAGTGCTAGAGGCCAGAGCAATGCCATCTAGAGAAACTATGTCATCAGATAAAGAGTCTCTGAGTTGTTTGGGGCCAAGAACAATAACTTCAGTTTTGTCTGAATTTAACATCAGGAAATTGGTGCTCATCCAAGTTTTTATGTCTTTAAGGCAGTTATGGAGTTTAGTTAATTGATTACTTTCTTCTGGCTTCATCGATAAATACAACTGTGTATCATCCGCATAACAATGGAAATTTATAGAGTGATTTCTAATGATGTTACCTAAAGGAAGCATATATAGAGTAAATAGGATTGGTCCGAGCACAGAACCTTGCAGAACTCCAAAACAAACTTTAGTATGTAAGGATGACTCATTATGAACGTGAACAAACTGAAATCCGTTGGATGAATAGGATTTAAACCAGCGTAGTGCTGAACCTTTTAGGCCAATCAAGTGTTCCAGTCTCTGTAGCAGAATTTGATGGTCAATTGTGTCAAATGCGGCACTAAGATCTAATAAATACTCAGCAATGAATTGTTTGGAGTTTGTGTAGTCAAAGGTCACTGTGACCTTACATCCTTCTCATTTCGTGAACACGATATCTAAAGAACGCCTCAAGAGAGTTTCCTCAAATTTGGCAAAAATATCCACGTGGACTCAATGATACACAAAACATGTTTTTGGCCATAACTCAAGAATTTATATGCTACTTATGAAAATATTTCACACTCATATCTACTAGAATAAAATAATCAAGAGATGACTTGTTATATCCAAAAGGTTGATTTTATGAAGTCATCTGTGCGACTGTGTGATTTAGCCACTCACCTGTCCCCCTGCAGGTCTGATGTACATGCTGCTGAAACACCTGGTGGACAGATACAACATGTACTATGCTTACCTGCCCTCCAAACTGGACAAGAAGATCCACTCGGGAGCCGTCACCCAGGTGGTGGCAGCTCCCATCCTCTGCCTCTTCTGGCTGCTTTTCTTCTCCACTATGCGCACAGGTGAGCCCCAGCAGGTGACACACCTGTAAATATCAACATGTATTTGTTGTTGTTGAATGCGGAGTGATGGTAACTGTTAATATGCTGTCAGGTTTTGAGACGCCGACCTCCATGTTCACTCTGGTGGTGCTGATCGTCACCATCGTGGTCTGTCTGTCTCACGTCTGCTTCGGACACTTCAAGTACCTCAGCGCTCACAACTACAAGGTACCGCCACTTTATTATTACAGGTTCTACAAAAACATTAGCCTGGAAATCCAGACCCAAATCTAGAAAGATTTAGGGTCTGGCCATGAGTAATGAAAATGGCCCAACTGCATTTGTAAATATCACTGCACACAATTGGATAACACTACGGCCAATCAGAACAATACACGGGGTGACGTATACACTTAGCTACCAGCGGAGCTAACTGGTAGATTAGACTCTTGCCGTATCCGGTCGGCAAAACAGCAAAAACGTCCTTCTTGCAAAGGAAAGACTCGAGCGCCGTCTTCTGTTCCTCTTTTAAAGAAAAAGCCAAGTCTAACTCGTTCATTGTAGCGGCCAAAGCCGTTTCAAACAACTGGTGTTCATCCGTAGGCATCTTGCAATGTTTACTGACTGATTCCGGACTTCATCGTCGCAGTCCTGTCGTCATCTGTTTAGCTCGCCTCTGGCCCGCCTATATCAGATACACCGATGTGATTGGTGCAGCTCGATTTCATGGGCATAGGTAATGAGCATCATTGCTGATTGCCAGAGTGACTCGCTGAGCAAATTCAAATTGTGCTCTCGCGAGAACTCTGGATTTCCAGGGTACACAAACATGTAGGAAACAGAAGTGTTGCTGTTCAGCGCCCTGTCTCACTGTGCCTCCGTCTCAGATCGACACCAAGGAGAATGACGTGGACGCTGTCGAGAATGGACGTCCAGCTCGTCCGTCGTCCTCCCCCACTACCAAATCTCAGGTGAGTGGATCCAGCTAAGCCGCGCTAGCTCTATTTATTAGCCTGCTACAAACAAGCTGTAACTGTTGAGGTTGTTAGCTTGCTAAAAACAGCTCCTGAGTTAGTAGTTAATTAACAAACTAGCATAGCCTTTGAGTTTGTTAGCTTACTTATGAACTACATCTGTATTTCTTGAGCAGGGTGTCTCTGCAGACCGGAGACGAAGTCAAAGTAGCATCAGTCAATCAGTTTTAAATTCAGCCAATCACCTCACAGTATTATAAGGGGGAAGAAACACAGTCAGGACATTTAGACATTTACGTTATTACTTCAACCAAAAAGGTTGTGATGATACAGCGGGCTAATAAATATTTGTAGGATTGTTATTGTAAAAAACAATCTTAGCCCCAGGATCAAAACTGCCCGCTGAAAGTAGAAGTAGACAACTTACCGACTAGCTAGTACACTACATTAGTGAGCTACGGTTGCCAACACTGTCTGCTTATCAGAAAACGTGGTCTTTTTTTTAGATTCTTAAACAGACAGTGGATCACAGATGTTCGTTACTAGCCAGCAGCTGGTAATGCTAGCTAACGCTGTCTGCTTATCAACATCTTTAACCACTGCTCATTCTTTCTTACAAAAGAATGTGTTTTCTTGTGGTGGCCTTTTTAAAAATGGGCAGTGGTTAAAGTTACTATATTCTGTTATGATCAAGGAGTTGATAAGCAGACAGCGTTAGCTAGCTTTACCAGCTGCTAGCTAGTAACAAGCAAAGAGCATGTTTTCTTGTGATGGCCTTTTTTTAAAATCAGCAGTAGCTAAAGTTACTAACATTAAACTTCAGTTACTATAAATGAGTTAATGAGGTAGGCACAAGCCAGTGATCATCTTCTGAATGTTTTTTGTCAGTCTGCTGTATCATTTCATACTCTCGCGATCCTCAACTTACGGCCCGCGGGCCAAATCTGGCCTCCAAGGGGGTACTGGGAGGCCCCCAACCTTTTTCTGTTTGTGAATGAAAATAAATTAAAATACAAAATAAATAAATACAATTTTAGAGTGCATAAAAATGATCAAAATGGAGCTTGTTTTTGAAATAAGTGACAGGAGAGGATCCCCCAGACCCCCCCACAGAGGTCCACTTTATGCCCCAAATGTCCTCAACTGCTCGTTGACATGACAGAGTAGGCTTCTGATTGGCCAAATAAAGTCCCTGACAGTTACCACACCCACTCAACGTCTCCTGTCTGCAGACACATGAACTTGTAGTTCTTGGGGTTGTTAGCTTACCAACAAGCTAGCTTTAACTTTTGGCCATCGTGGTTTTGTCTGTCCCCGCTGGTTAACCTGTTGTGTCTTCTGTGGTCTAGCAGCAGCAGCAGCAGCAGCAGCAGCAGCAGCAGATGTACATCGCCCAGGTGCTTCAGGACCCAAACTCAGACGAGCCGGGCGGTGGCAGCGGCGAGGAGGACCGAGGGTCGTCCCAGGACGAGGAGATGCTGAACGGAGGGAACAGCATCAATGAGGCGGATTTTCAGTCAGGGGAGGACAGTCTGATCGCCAACGAGGTTCACCAGTAGCGGGGGGTGGAGCTAGAGGGTGGGGCGGAGCTAGTTGAGGGTCCATACCCACACAACAGTTACAAAATAAAGCTGACTGGAGAATCACCACACACATTAACACACACGCATACAGACTGACTGACACGGTTAGCTCCGCCCCCTCCCAGCTCGAAGACTTGACCTTGACCTTTGACGCCGGCGCCGGGTCGCCAACATCCAGTCCTGCACATCTGTGTAAACTTGATGGACGTCAAACTGTCTCCACAGGAAATCACTGTACATAACCACAAAGCCAAAAGTTTTTGTTTTTGTTTTTTTCTCGGGGTTAGGGGCAGGGTTTAAAAATTCGTGCCTGGGCTGGATTTTGTTCGTTCGCACTCGTGTCTTGACTCCTGATCCCACCGCGGGTCGCCGGGACTCGACCTGTCATGGGGGCAAAGCTGATGCTGACGCTGTCTTTTTCTGGTGAACGCCTCCAAACAAACCTCCGTCGTCACCACTGTCCTCCAACATCGGAGTGCTAAATAAGTCGCCAACCGCCAGCTGTCGTAGTGGTAGAAGCCTCGCTTACGCAGATGCATCGCAGTCTCCCTTCCCTGTTTCGCCGTTTTCCTTTTTTTTGTGGAACCTGTGCATCATGGATTCTGCTGCTGTGTTCGACACATCACCTGGAAGTTTTTTTTTGACCTGCCAAGATTTGGCTGCATGTTGATAAAAGTGCTGTCTGGATTAATGACGTCACCACCCTCGGATGATGTCATCCATCATGGGACTGTGGTGGCCAGTGAACTCGCTACACCCCCCCCCCCGGTCTTAGCGGCACATCCTCCTGCCTGCCGTTGGAACATTTGTTTTCTGGTTTTGATTTCACCCGAACTACCTTAAATCATGAAACCTGACAAAGGGAACGGGGATGTTTGTGTCTGTGTAGGGTTAGCAATCAGAACTCTTTTCATTCATGGGGAGAACTTTGTGAAGACACTCTGACAGTAGCAGTCGAGTAGTTTGAGCTCGGGTAGACGCAGAAGAGCAGCGCTTTTCGTCTGGACCGTCTGCCCTCGATGCCTGAAGCTGTCAGAACTCTCAAGGGAAAATGTTTTCTGTTTGTGTGCGTTTTGAGGCGTACACTGTGTGTGTGTGTGTGTGTGTGTGTGTGTGTGCGCGCGCGCGCCCGTATGCGTGTGCATGTGTGTGCATGCGCGTGTGTCCAGTAGCTTATTTTGTACGCCAACCTGCACCATGAAGGGTTCAGTAACATCACCAGGTAACTAAAACGACATCCGGCGAACAAGTTCCAGTGCTTCTAAACCCAGTCGTCTCTCTACTGTAGAATTAGTTCCAAGACGTGTTTTCCTTCATTTTGGTTTGAAAAGGTTTTGAGAGAATTTGATCTTTGACGCCTACAAACACCAACGTCTGTTTTCCCTGCTGCAGTTGAAGCTCAGATATTATAAATATGATATTTAAACCAAATGTTGTGTACAGAACAGAAACAGGTCCAGGACATGGTTAGCTTAGCTTAGCAGACTGGAGACTGGAAGCAGAGAGAAAATGCTAGCCTAGCTCCAACATAGTAAATCTTTCTGATTTACATTTTATATCTTATTATTATTTTCTATCTGCATCTCTAAAGCGAACAGTCAAGTTTGAGATTACAGGGCTCCCATAGACCCATCTTGTTGTGCGTCATAACCTTTATGTCTTGTTTTCAGGAATCTGCGTTGCTGCCTTTCTTAGCCAGGATTCTCTTGTAAAAGAGATTTTAATCTCAATGAGTCTATTACCTGGTTAAATAAAGGTTAATAATAAGAATCATAAAATGAATTGAATTTATTAATCAAAAAAACAAACAAAAAAAACAACCCTGGATTAAAACACAAATATTAGTTCCTTGGTCTGGTTAGCTCAGGGTTAGCTTTCATGTCTGATTAAGAGGTTGATTCTTGTTAGCTAACCCACTGCATCCTACAGTCAGCCAGGAGTAGTAAACTAGAGCTGAGGGTCAAGAGCTAGCCGACAGTTAGCTTTCTTCCAGTTAGCTATTTTTTGGTTAGACTTTGTACGGTTAGCTATCTAACAATTAGCTTTCTTACAGTTAGCTATCTTACAGTAAGTATTCTTAAAGTTAGCTATCTCACAATTAGCTTTCTTATAGTTAGCATCTTACAGTTAGCTATCTTACAGTTAGCTTTCTTACAGTTAGCTTTCTTTAAGTTAGCTTTCTTACAGTAAGCTTTCTTACAGTTAGCTGTCTTACAGTTAGCTTTCTTAAGTTTAGCTATCTTACAGTTTACTTCTGGCGCTTGACCTTTCAGATAGGGGTCCATGTCATTGGTTCGACATCCCATTAGTCCGACTGTCCGTGGTGCTGAACGGCTCGCGGCGGGCGTATGGTGCGCCGCGACCGGCTCTGGGTCAGCTGGGAAAGGCTTGAGGCGGAGCAGGCTCACGGCTTATGTGTTTGTCACTTTCTTTTTCATTTTAACCCACACCATGATCTTTTCCTGACCCTAACCAAGTGGTTTTTGTGCCTAAACCTAACCAGACCTTAACCACAGGGCATCATGATGATTTCGGAACGGACTTCGGAACAATGAGTTTAATATGGTCGGAACAATGGGATGTCGAACCAATGGGCAGTTCCCTCAGATAGCTATCTTTCATTTAGTTTTCTTACAATTAGCCATCTTACAGTTAGCTTTCTAACAGTTAGCTATCTTCGCTATCTTTCAGTTATGTTTCTTTCAGTTAGCATTCTTAAGTCAAGCTATCTTACAGTTTACTTCCGGCGCTTGACCTTCTGTTCTGGACCAAACCACATTGTTTATTTTCAATAACGTACGGGTAGAAAACCTCCGTATCATGTATGTAAAATCAAACCATGCTGCACACATGCTGCCTCAGCTGCTTAGTTTTTAGCTGGGAAAAAAAGGCCCACCTTCAAAAAATCAACATCAGTTTAATTGTTCGCCATATTTACAATATTTTGACCGCTTTACGTCACAGTCAGACTGCCCTCTGTGACGGGGAACACAGGAGTTAGTCTGCTGCTGTCTCCATCAATTCATGAAAATATATACGTTAAATATAGTGAACGATTTCTCCATTCGTTTTTTTTTTTCTAGGCGTCTGAAATATGTTTTTCCTGCGGCTCGTCCACAGCGGTCAATTGTTTAGCTTCTGTTTTGGTAGATTTGGTTCATTAAAGACATTAGCAAAGCAACACAGAACATAAAATAATCACATCAGACAGGTCAGACCACCATGTTTAACTATACAACGTTACGGCTAAAAGGGACAACAGAAATAAAGTTTGCTGATTTCTCTGCAATTCAAATCATCCGCCACGGTGATTCAGTCTGAACAGCACGGAGAACAATCTATCACGTTCCAGGCTCGCCAGCATGCTAGCGTTTAGCTTGGTGGCTACAGTAATTCACCAACATGACTGTGAGTCACTGAGACTCAGAACTAAATATTTCCCGATGACAGATTAATCTCGCTGTGACGTGTCCTGCTGGGACAGCATCCTCGGATGGCTATGCTAACACTCCGTGCTTCCTGTCTTTGTGCTAAGCTAGGCTAAACGCGTCTTTCGCCTGTTGCTGTTTAACAGATCCTGACGTGTTCGTTTCCTGCGCTGTAAATTTTCACCTCGAGAGGTTTTTATGAAAATTAAGCTTCAGCTGAATTTACTGAAAATGTGAAAATGAGCTTCAGCTGCAGCGCCGACGATTTCAGGATGGAGGAGGTTCAGTCGTCACTTAACCATGATCCTCCTGGTGTCTGATGATGTGTGCCAGCCGGGGCCTGTTTGAATTCTGATTGGAGGGTTTTGGAGGAAAAATGGCAGCATCTTCCTGTTCCTTCTGTTTTAAATTTAGTCTCCTCTGAGTTACTCGAATTTTACGGAGAAGACGCCAAATTACTGGAGTCAAAGTCCCAACTATTCCTGACTTCACGTGTTGGACAAGTGTTTCCATATTTAGTTATGTTTAAGATATTTTGGTGTCACCAGGAGGACTCGGCTCTGATCTGCCCCCTAGTGGACAAACTCATTCATCCTCCAAGTGCTCAAAACCAACAAAAACAAAAGCAGCTGCTTGTATACGCACACATGTTGTTGAAAAAAGAGTATGATATTTGGGAGTGACGGAGGGAAACGGATGCCCTCGCCTTGGCACCACCGCTGGGATTGGTCTCTATGGCAACAGGGCCAGGAAGGCGACCTGACCTGGCTAGCATCATCAGGAAGCAGGAGGAACTTTTTCAGAACTCAACAGGTTTCAGTGCAGCGATGTGACGACGAAATAGTCTCAGGTGTTGTTTGTTTTCCTAAAATAATGTTTACATCAGTTTTTGTTGCTCGCTTTGATTTTTGCCATGTTGTGCAGAGTGTGTGTGTGTGTGTGTGTGTGTGTGTGTGTGGACACAGAGCTGGACTATGAAAGCTGTAGCCACCAAGACATAGGAGTGAGTCGACGTCGGTTGGCGGCTACACGCTGGAGAACCTGCAGCGTTTGTGTCCAGACGATGTTATTTTGAATTTAGTTTTCTCTTCATCTACAGCGGGGCGTTTGCTGTCAGGCGCTCCGGCCGTGATTGTATGCACACGAAACTGAAACTGAACGAGAGCTCAGTGGGTGGACGTGAGGTCTGAAGGTTCAGCTCAGCAGCTCTCAACCCGACATGAAAAGGAAACGAGACGGATTCTGACAAAGTGATGCTCATGCTTAGTTTCCCTAAAATAAAAACTTGATCATCATCTGGTCTCCCGAAACAGACGGGACGTCCAGAGGAGACCCTAAAAATTTATTTTCTTAAGTAATGAAACTGTTTTCAGACGCTCCTGATGGACACTGAACTTTGACCCTGATCTGAACAGAGAGAAGAACTTAATATGAGCTACATTTGTGATGAGATTTGAAGTCATCAGTAGGAACCACAGTCACTCTCAGCTTCACAGACACTTGAAATAAAGTGAAAACTTCAGCGCCAGTCTGATCCTCAGAGTCTCTGGACACAAGATTTAATGGAAGGTTTTAACCAGTACGAGTCGTTGTTTTCTGCCACATCTGTGAAATTAGGAAGAACTTTGTGTTTGTTATTTAAACATCAACAGAACTCCACCAGAAACTGATGAATGACTTCACATGTTAAAAACACAGCCGTGAACGTTTATCATGTGAGTCAGTCGTCATCAACAACCTGCACCGCTGCTAACACACACACACACACACACACACACACACGTAGCACAAACGTGATGCAAGCGTTTTCCAAATTACACACACAGTCCGTGCAAAGATGCAGACTCACAGCGGGCGATGTGGAGACATGACATTTGTGCCATGCGTGTATTTGCGCGAGTTAGATTTTTTGAACGTGAGCAAGAAATTAGCATGACGCTGTATTGTGAAAGCCTAGCGTTGAGATCTGGGTGAGATTCTCCTGACGTTACTGACGTGGAAGACAAACATGAGTGAATGCAGAGGACAGCATGTCTGCGACGCAGGTCAGATATTTTGTTGAGGTGTGTCTGAGCAAAACGCTCCGAGTAATTTAAGCTGGACTTTAAATGTGAAAATTAAACACCAGGAAGGAGTGATGTGGTGCTGTGACAGGATGATAAATAATAAAGGGTGTTGTCGTCTTGGTTCAGAGCCTCCACGTTCACATCACCAGCCGTCAGGTGGACTTCACTGTAAACCATGCTAGCTGTTAGCTGCCTTCACCACTGAGTTAGTTAGCACAGCTGTTCAGGGTGAATATTCACCAGCTGCTAAATACTCCAAAAGTACACTCCAGTACATATGCGTGAGTAACATGACACCAGGATTTGCATCTTAAAAACAAACAAGTTCTCACCTGCAGGTCCACTCAGCAGCTGTTCTGGAGCTTCAACAACGCTGTGGTCAACCGTTGTTTAGGTCAGGGGTCGGCAACCTGCGGCTAAGTGATAATTACATTTTTCAGCTGTAAAAACATGTAGCTTTTATACAGATTTAAAAAAATGTTTTAACATTTTTCAAACCAAAATATGCATCATTCGTACGACCTGGCGCCTTTTCCTCTAAAAACCTCACTAGCGATGGCTGCAGTCGTCTTGAGTCTTGGTCGCGAGGCTAGCCGTGGATTCCAAATCCAAAAAGGGAAAACAGAGAATTTAATAGTTCGCGGACAAATTAGTTTGCTTTCATCGACAACGCTGCAAAGTTAAAGCACCAAATCATGAAAAAGAAGCCACCGTGTGATTAAACATTTAGATCTGTTCGTGATGTTGGGGCTGAATTGGACTTAAAAGGCTGTTATCTTAATCATGAGGCTCAAACATGATCTGCAGCTCCAGGCAGATCATTGTTCAGTAAAAAAAAACAAAAATCACTTAATCATGTTTTGCCTTAAAATACATTTTGTTGCTGCAAAACAAAAAGACAAACGGTAGTTAGTTGGTAACAGGCAACCTTGCTGCTACCATTTACTTCTGTTGTGCAATGTCCCTCTTTGACGACGCATCCTTGATGACGCTGGTTCAGGCTGATTAACTGGATAGCACCAAAGTTCCAAGAATCCTGAATGGAACCGGTTCAAGAACCAGAGCTAATTTGGTGGAAAGGTGGTACATGCGAATGTCATGACGAGTTCTCGATTCCCCAGAATCCTGTAAAATCGAGCTGTGATTCTTTTGGATATTTGATTTATATTTGAAAAATATGAGGATGCTGCAGAACAGCAGATACCATCGTTTGTCACATTCAGTGTCCCAAAGTTTTGATGGGCACCAACAGTTTCAGGGACAAAGGTCTACTGGTTCTGGTTCCTTCTGGTCTGTTTTGGTTTCTTCCAGTTCATTCAGGTTCCTTCCGGTTCCCTGTTGTCTGCTCTGGTTCCCCCTGGTCCCTTCTGGTTTGTCCTAGATTACGCTCGTCTGCTCTGGTTCATTCAGGTTCCTTCTGGTCAGTTCTGGTTCCTACTGGTTTGTTCTGGTTCCCTGTGGTTCATTCAGGTTCATTCTTATTATTTCTGGTTCCTAATGGTTCCTCCTGGTCTGTTCTAGTGCGTTCTGGTTCCTCCTGGTAGGTTCTGGGGCCAAGGAGCTGAACTGAAGGTTGAGAGCTGCTGCGTTCACTGACGCCTCGGTGTCGTAGGAACTGAAGATGCTCAGTAATAATAAAACGGGAGTCTGTGTGATATTTTTGTAACCTGCTGACTGAAGTATTTGATACTGACGGTGTATTAAAGAAACGTTGATAGCTGTGATGACGCTGTTGTAACATGTAACTAAAGGTTTTTAATAATCAGCCGCTGCTTTTTGCTTTTCTTAGTTTTTTTAAATTGTTGCTGAAGTTATTGAAGTTGTGAAAATGTGAACTGAAGACAGACGAGTGTGAAATGAAATGTCGGCTGCCGAAAGTGAAAACCTAACGTGTGTAAAATAAAATGTGTGTAAATAGCCATCGAACTGCACTGTTGTCCTCGGAGACGGACACGACTCAACGTCTCATCTCACCGACTGACTCCAAACTAACAGTCTATTGGTCCATTTCATGCTTTTAATTTATTGCTGTGACAATATTTATTTTTACTTTGGTTTCCAGGTTGTATGTACAGTGAAACATTTGTCCTATTTATGTTACTTGATCAATAAAATTGGCTTTCATCTGTCGAGGTGTTGTTTGTGTTTGTGGATGGACGAGTGGACACCCCCAGGTTCAGTCACATGACGGGGACAGTTAGGACCGAAGTCAAACGTGAGTATAAAAAACAGTCTTTATCCTTCTAGAACATTTATGTCAAAGCAGTTAGATTTCTTTCTTAATAAACGTCCGTAAATCAGCTGAGAAATCTAAATCTTAGTTCTGTTTCTGACACACTGACCACCACGTCCCGTTAAAGAGACCGGAACGTTTATAGGTTCTGCACTAAGCTGGTTTAAATGCTCTTCATCTTTGTTCATGTACATGATGAATGGCTTCATAAATAAAATTGAACTTACCTGAGTCCAAGTGGACGTTTGTGCCAGATTTGAAGAAATTTCCCCATGGTGTTTTTGAGATATCACATTCACAACAATTAGACAGGTAAGGTCACAGTGACCTTGATCTTTGCCTGCTAAAATCAAAGCAGTTTATCGTTGAGTTCAAGTTTGTGCCAAATTTGAAGAAATCCCCTCCCTCTCAAGATACCACATTCATGAGAATGGGACAGACGCGATGTCACAGTGACTTTGGTTTATTGTTGAGTCCAAACTCCCTCAGAGTTCTTGAGATATTGCATTCATAAGAACTAAATAAGGTCACAGTGACCTTGATCTTTGCATGTTAAAGTGGACATTCGTGCCAAATTTGATGAAATCCCCCCAAGCTGTTTTTGAGATATGGATCAGCCTGTGATTTATATGTTTGACTCTGATTTTGAATCCAGCCCTCAGTTGGTCGATGATTTTGGTTCCCACTGACCGTTGTTACGTCATTTTGTTCTCAACTAATTATACAGTGTTCATCAGAAAAGATTTTACACTTTAGTCGTTCATCAGGATCTGATGTGAGATTTAAGAGTTCCCCTCAGTTTATAGAGCGGTGTGTAAACATATATACAACCAAAATATTATTATTATTACTAAAATTAATGTATCTATTGTCATCACTGTTTGTATCTCTCTGCTGTCCCATATGTTGGTGTTAGCATGTTAGCATGACACAAGACTTCCTCTCGATAACCCATCATCTCATCTCATAATGTTTCCGTGGGAACAAACAGATCCAGACCGACGGTTAAAGTCGAGTAAAATATTTGGATGAAAACAGAATCAGTCAGAGGAAGAAAAAACAACGTCAGATTCAGACGTTACAGTTTATTTGTCACAGTGAAAGAAAACATATTTAACTTTGGTCACTTTTCATCATCATCACCATCATCATCATCACCATCAATGGTTTCTGTCTCTCCGCTGAAGCCGCAACCTCTGCTGCATGTAACCATGGTGACAAGACACGAGGGAAACAAAGTGTGTTTCACACTGGCGTCTCCTCCTTCACCTGGACTGCCTCCACCTTCAGCTCCTCTTTCACCTCCTGCAGAAACAGAAGAATTCAGACTCTAAAAGTCAGACATTTGCCTTCATTTGAAAGACTGACATCTAAATTCTCTCCAAAGTAAAAGCGAAATGAAATTTTGTTGCTTGAAAAATCCTGAGTAGCTGATTTACCCCCCCCCCCCCCCCCAATATGGATCAGTGTGTTAATTTATTTTGTACAGTTTTAGAGTAAAAAAAAGAAGCACCATCCATAAGTTTGGACACCCCAAGACATTTGAGCTGTGAGACACCTGTTCCCAGGGTCTCAGAGCTTAATGAGCTTGTTAGGACTCTGCATTGTTCACAGTCATCATTAGGAAAGGCCAACTGATGCAAATTTCAACTGACTCCTGAAACCGTGTCCCAGCAATCAGCAGCCATGGGCTTCTCTAAACAGCTGCCTAGCACTCTGAAAACTAAAAGACCTGATGAAGACTAGAAGAAGATAGCAAAGTGTTTTCAGAGAGTTGGTCATGTCATTCAGGCTGCTGTCAGCCCTAGAGTGGTCTCCTCTGGTCTGAATCAGGGACTCATGTTGTTCCAAAGTTGTATAATTGCCTAGAGTTGGTTCGTGTTCTCACGGCAGCATTTACAAGAGGACCAGATCAAATGCCTTGTGTGAGAAAGCTGCTCTTGATTGGTCAGAATTTCCATGTGGGAAAAATCCAGGAAGTAAAGCAAACGTTGAAGAAGAGTACACTTGCAAGATAAATGTGACACTTTCTAATGTCACAATGGAGGGACAACTACGCAGGTTGATTTTAGCGCTGCTCATCGTGGACTATATTGCTGTCATTGTTCATTTTAGTCAAACCATACAGTTTGAAAACGAGGCGCGGCTCCAACTAGAAAACAATGTTTTGATGCATTGGATGTGCTGAATGTGCATATTAAGGCAGTACAGGAGGAGGTGCACATTAATAATCCTCCAGGACTGTAACATGCTCATGTTTAACCCAAACAATGTGTCATGTGACTGCAGTTGCTTCACATCCAGGTCGGAACACCTTCTCACCACAAACCAACCGCACCAGAGTTCCTTTGGAACCGGACCAAACAGGGCAGGTATGAAAGCACCCTAAGAAATGGCAGTTAACAGGAACTGTGGAGGTCAAGTTGAAAACTCTGTGAGAGAGCTGCTCGTAGGATTGTTAGAAAGGCAAATCCAAATCCCCGTTTGACTGCAAATAACCTGCAGGAAGATTTATCAGACTCTGGAGTGGTGGTGCACTGTTCTACTGTGCAGCAACACCTGGACAAATATGAGCTTCATGGAAGAGTCATCAGAAGAAACCCTGTCCTGTGTCCTCACCACGAAATTCAGCCTCACAGGTTTGCAAAGGAACACTGAAACAAGCCTGATGCTTTTGGGAAACAAGTCCTGTGGACTGATGAAGGTAAAATAGAACTTTTTGGACACAACAAGTAAAGGTTGCTGTTACAAGAGTTCAAGTATTTTGGGGTCTTGTTCACGAGTGAGGGTAGAACTGAAGAATGAGGTCACAGATACAAGCGTCTGAAATGAGTTTCCTCTGTAGGGTGTCTGGGCTCAGCCTTAGAGATAGGGGGAGGAGTCAGACATCTGGAGGGAGCTCGGAGTAGAGCCGCTGCTCCTTCATGTTGAGGTGGTTCAGTATCTGATCAGGATCCTCCTGGTCCAGCTGGTAGGAGGCCCCGGGGCAGACCCAGAACACACTGGAGGGATTATAGATCTCATCTGGTCTGGGAACACCTCGGGGTCCTCCAGGAGGAGCTGGAGAGTGTTGATGAGGAGAGGGACGTCTGGAGTGCTTTGCTCAGCCTGCTGCCCCCGAGACCTGACCCCAGATAAACAGTTGAAAATGAATGGACACAATGAGCAAAGGTATGTTTGGAGAACAAACTGTTAAACACGGGGGTGGATGGATGACTCTTTGGGCTTGTGTTGCAGCCAGTGACACGGGGAACATTTCACAGGTAGAGGGAAGAATGGATCAATTAAATTCCAGACATCACAGTATCTGTAACAGAGCTGAAGATGAAGAGAGGATGATCCGTAACACACCTCCAAATCCACAATGGACGACCTCAGGAGGAGCAAGCTGAAGATTTGGCCACGCCCCTCACAGTCCCCCGACCTAAACATCATTAAACATCTGTGGATAGAGCTCAAAGAGCAGAGCATGAAGACGGCCCAAGAAGAAATCCTCCTGAAAGACTCTGAGCTGGATACAAACAGTGTTTAGAGGAAGGGGGCGCTACTGAGCACTGACCATGTAGGAGTCCAAACTTTAGCTTCAGACCCTTTTTATTTTTTGTTATTTTGAAACTGTAAAAGATGAAATTAAAAAGCTGGATCTTAGTTCATCTTCTACTCATCTAATATTAAACCAGGGGTGCCCGAACTTCTACATGTGACTTTTACTTAACTCCTCTAATGACTTTTACTTTGACGAGGCCACACTTCCTGTCTCAGTACACAGACATTAAACCTGTTTTTTTTTTTTTTAGATATACTTTTGGGCATTTTTGCTTTTAATTGATAGGGAAGCTAAGCATGAAGGGGGGAGAGAGGGAATGACATGTAGCAAAGGGCCACAGGCTGGACTCGAACCCAAGCAGTTGCGGCAACCGCCTTGTGCATGGGGCACCTGTTCTATCCACCAAGCCACCAAAACCCCATTTTAACTTTGGTTTAAATCGTCAGTCTAAACAACGATCGAGGCATGAAGAATGCATGAAGAGACAGAAACCTCAGATCTCTGATCAGCCTCCACCCGCTGCTGCAGCTCCATCACTTCCTGTTGAGCCTGAAAAACAACAACAAAGGAAAGAGTCTGACCTCACTTCCTGTCGTCAGTGTGTGAACGTGTGACAGATGTTCCAGATGTGACTCTGACCTGCTGCAGCTGTTTTTCCAGCTGCTGCCGCTGCTCCTGCTCCACCTGCAGCCTGACGGACATCTGCTGCACCTGAGACTGCACCTGAAACAGAAACACACACACACACACACACATACACAAAGACAGTGATCAGATATATCAATAATGAATCAATAATGAAAGGACATGCAACCTTCAACATACAGCCTGTGTCCTAGGACGTGCTACCTTCGATGTACAACTTGCATCCTGGGACATGCTACCTTCGACACACATAATGTGTTCAAGGACATGCTACCTTCTACGTACAACCAGCATCCTAGGACATGCAACCTTCAACATACAGCCTGTGTCCTAGTACCTGCTACCTTTGACATACATACTGCGTCCTAGGACATGTCACCTTAGATGTACAACCTACATCCTAGGACATGCTACCTTTGAAATCTGGCCTGCAGCATGCAATATGGGCCATGAAACCTTGCCCTGCTACCTGGGATGTAAGACCTGTGGTATGCAACCTTCGACATGCAAACTGCAGCATGTGACCTTCAACATGTGATGTGTGTGATGTGGTTCAGACCTGAGCAAGCTCCTCACAGCAGCTCTGGGTGAAGCTGGCCTCCTCCAGCTGTTTCTCCAGCTGAGCCTCCAATAACATCAGCTGCTCCTTCAGCTAAGACACAAACTCTACGTTAACGTCCAACATCAAGTTTTCACCTGCTTTGATCTCAAGAGGACAGACACGGGGACACAGACCTGCTGAGTGTTGTCTGTCTCTGTCCTCTGTGATCGGACTTCATCCTGCAGCAGCTGCAGCTGATCCAGGACCTGCAGACAGCAGCAGTCACACACTGAAGACCATGATAACCTGCTCATCATGTTACAGACTGTATTCATTGTATTTATGATGATAAAAAAGATGACAAATGTAAATCAGCTGCAGTTCATCCGATCTGAATAAAGAGACACTGAGTCAAAGGAGCTCGAGTCTACATCTACCCGGACTTCTCTGCTGGTTTGGTCGGGAGGCACCGGGGGTTTGATGCGGTCAAGAAAAAACTACGTGATCGCGACATCAAATACATATTGATCTATCCCTGCACGTTGAGAGTTGTCCATGCTGGTAAGACTTAATTCTTTCGCATTCCAGATGAAGCAGAGACATTTCTTGGTGAGCTTTCCTCCATTGACTCTGACATGACAGCGTAATGCTAGTGGCCGGTGGCTAATGCTAACATTAGCACGAAACTTTGTTTTTTGATGACTCAATCAATCAAATTTATTTATAAAGCCCAATATCACAAATCACAATTTGCCTCATTTAATTTATCACTTGCAACCTGTGAAACCCCCTCATCTTGGAGATGTGCCAGAGTAACTCCTCTTCATAAAGGGCGTGATACTACAGACATCAATAACTATAGACCTATTTCGGTTATTAATAGTATAGCTAAAATATTTGAAAAACTAATATTTAATCAGTTATCGAAATATCTTAATGATTGTAATTTACTATCTCCACACCAATCTGGCTTTCGACCAAACCTTTCAACCACCACTGCTCTTTTAAAATTTACCAATGACATATTGTCAGCATCTGATAGCAACATGCCTACAGGTGCTATATTCATTGACCGTACTAAGGCATTTGACATGGTTGATCACTATCTCCTCTTAGATAAATTATATGCTATTGGTCTTTCTACTGATTCCTTGTTACTTTTCAACTCTTTTCTTCATTACAGAAGTCAATGTGTTTCCTTTCAGCACAGTCAGTCAGATTTCAAGATTATCAATAAAGGTGTGCCACAAGGTTCATCCTTAGGTCCCTTATTATTCTCTATCTTTATCAATGATCTTCCACAAATCTGTTCTGACTGCCAAATTCATTTATATGCTGATGACACTCTAATATACTTTTCCAACTTTGACATTTCACACATTCAACAGTCATTACAATCTGATTTCAGTTTAGTTCAAAAATGTTTTTCGTTTAATAAGCTTCATTTAAATAAGAAAAAATCACACACTATGCATTCGACCTGATTCTCTGCTTTTAATTAAAAACTGGTATATTAATTTTCTTGACGGAACAGCACTAGAAAAAGTAGATGAATTTAAATATTTGGGCCCCCTGCTTGATTCCCAGCTATCTTTCAAACCTCACATCGACTCAATCTGCAAGAAAATACATGGTCGTCTGAAATCACGTTATCGCTCTGTTGAATGCTTCTCTCTACAAGTCCGGAATAGAATAATAACACAACTGATATTACCAATCCTTGATTATGCTGATGTCATCTATGGGAACACCTCAGAAACAAATCTTTATCCGCTCACTGTATTATATAATAGTCTCTGTAGATTGTTCTGAGATGTCCATATAGAGCCCATCACTGCCTGGTGTATGAGTCTTTGAACTGGCTGGCCCCCAAGTCCAGAAGGCAATTTCATTGGTCTTTATTTACTTTTAACTGTATTTACTTTAATTTTCCTCAGTATTTGAAACAATCTCTAACTCCTTTCAATTCACAGTACAACCTCAGACATATTGATCATCTTTTTTTCTTTACACCTAGAATCAGCAAAGAAATTGGTCGTCGTGCATTTAAATTTAAAGCTCCATCTGATTGGAATAATCTACGTTGCTCACTTAGATCTATCACCTCTTTTCATATTTTTAAATCATCTCTATTTATTAATGTTCAAACATCATGCTCTTGTTTTTGATCTTTTTTTTCTTTCTATAACCAATCTGTCTAAATTTGCTCTCCTCTTGTTCACACATGTATTTCATGTATGTACTTTGTGTAAACTATGTATGTTTAAGTGTGTCTGTATGTATACATGTATGTGCATTTATATGTATATGGGTGTGTATGTGTGTGCATAAGTGTACACAGGTCTACTCTTACATGTGCATCATCACAGACGGTTTTCTGATTGTAACTGATTGTGTAATATTGGCTGGTGAGTGAGTGGCTAGGTTTGAGATAGCCTTGCAGAGTATGTGTGTGGGTGGGTGTCTCTGTGTTTAAATGTTTGGTATTCTCTTTTGTTTTGTATTTGTATTATTTGTAAGGACCCCCTCGAAAATGAGATGGCACATGTCAAGGGGCTATCCTTAAAAATAAAGTATAAATGTTGGAGCCACAAAATCAGAGATAATATTTTAGGATAAAAGTCACAAAACCTGGAAAATACAGCGTGAACGTCAGCATCAGACACGATATAAAACTCTCACTGTTTGTTTCTGCTGTTCGGCTTCAGACAGTTTCTTCTTCCACACAGTTTCTTCTTCTTCAGAGCGTCGCTGCAGCACCTGAAGCTCCGCCTCCTGACACAGACACAAACAACAAACAAAAACGCTCAGGAAGAAAACCACTCATAATGAAGCAAAGCTGTAAAAGAGAAACTGATACAAAAGATAACAAAGACCAAGATAACTGTCAAAGAAGAAAAAAGGTTCACTGAAGAGCAGTTTTATTTTCAGGTTTATTGACAGGAAGTCGTTGTTTTACCGTTTCCTGCAGCACTTTAGTGTTCTGATCGAACCTTGTCTGCAGTTCGCTCTGTTTCCTGTCAGCCTCCGTCAGCCTCGACTGCAGCTGAACAAAAAACGTTCACAGAGAAGTTATGAAAAAATACATCTTAGAAAAATAATAAACAATTCAGACAAAATGTCTCTGTCTCATTAAAAAAGTTCCTGGGTTTTAGGGAAGTTCCTGTCAACATTTCTGAAGTTCTTCTTCCTTCTGGACAAAGTGCATTTTAGAGTTCCAAAAAAGTTCCTGACTTCAGACTGACGGACTTCTAGCAGAACGTCCTTTGTACCTGAAAAAGTTTGAGTTCTAAAAATCTTGTTGTCTTGAGTTTGTGCCTGAACACTGTGACAAGAAACTGAATTCTGATCAAACATTCCCGAGTTCACAACCAAACTAAACATCTAAATTTTGGTATAATGTCCTTTAAGTTTATTAAAACATCAAATGTTCCAGAGTTCCTTAAATGTTCCATTTGATCTGGGACTTGAAAATGTCTCTGAATTCAGATAAAATGCTCCAAACAAAAAAACGTTCCTGAGGTCTTAAGTAGGAAAAAAAAAAAAAAACTTCATCAGTTACTTAAAAGTTTTCAACCAAAAAAAGTGTCTGCGTTTTATAGATGTTTCTAATTTCTGTGAAAACTCCTCAGTTCTCCGGCGTGCTCAGTGTGAGTGTATCATGTTCGACCAGAACGTGTGAAGAGTTTTTAGTTTCTGAACGCCTCTTGACTCGACTTCTTCTTGAAGTTCCTGAATAAGTTTTCCTCCCTGAATCCTTTGTTGAGTTTTTTGCTGCAGTCGTTCTCAGTGTGTGAAAAGTTGTCAGGTTTCGTGTCAGAGCATGACGTGTGTTTGTGGTTTTACCTCGGAGTGAGCGCTCTCTGCAACACTTTTACTCTCCTCAGCTTTCTGAGTGAAACGTTGCAGCCAGTCGCTCTGCAGAGAAAACACACCTGCCGTTAACACCTGAGCTCACATTCATAAAACAGAGCATAGGACCCAGACTGAAAATCTACGTAAGGACAAAAGACAAAAATGGTGTGTGCCAAAAAATATTTTACAGTTTCTACAGTCAGGGCTGGATGTTACTGAAACACTTCCTCGGTAGAGACACAAACTGGATTCTTTGCTGATAACAACTCATTTGACTCCGAATTTTCTCACCTAATGTCAGTGACCATCATCATCAAGTCTCTGCTGTAGATGAATTAACATCATATCATACACACAGACTGTGATGGTGACTGAGACACGAGACACTGTTCAGTGTCTGTAATATTCACTCAGTGTGCTAAAGAAGAAAAATCATATCGGCCGATGACGATGTTATCGCGCATCTCTAGTTCTCAGCACAGAAAACATTTGTTCTTTGGTTTGTGGTTTTGATATAGAAATATATAAATATACTGTTTTGGTATAATAAATAAACAAACAAGAAGCAGCTGACCGACCTGCTCCGCCTCCACAGAGACACCTGGAAACAGAATCTGCAGCGACGCCTGGAAGTCCAAACACAAGGCAGCAAACCTGGACTCCGCCTCAGTCTGAACACACGTGTGGAAAAATCAGAGTTTTTACAGAGAAACTGAACGTCGGCTTCACGTGACGAGTCCTTTCTTTAGATATTTAATCAACTGACCAGCGCTGCTTTCAGCTCCGCTTCCCGCTGCTCGCTCTGACGCTCTGCAGTGGAAAACGCTGCCATTTTGTCCTGCAGCTCCTGAAAGAAACAACAAGGACAAAGAAAAGTTTGTTAACTCCTCATAAAGTCTTTTTTGTTTTATTAAATCAACCTGAGTCTTTATTTCTCAACTGTTCAAACATCCCCGTCTGCAGAGCGGATGTGTTGGCGCCGACTTTATTTACAAACTAACATTTAAAAAATAATGAAAGAAAATCAAGTCATAACCACGAACTGACCATCGTTCTATCAAGTACAGATGCAGCAAACAACATACAGTTGAAGGGTTCAATCAAAGCCTATCTGAGAGAGACTGGTCTGATGTTCTGGAACGTAATGATGTTAATGGTGCCCAGGATCTGTTTAAGCAGCATTTCATAGCTGCACTTGATATGGTCGCACCTCTGAGGGAATCAAGAATTAAACAGAGAAGTGCAAGCTGGATCTGAAATCATTGATCTGATCAGACAACGTGACAGATTTTTTAAAAAGTTCAAAAATTCTAAACTCAGCACTGACCACGACTAATATAGTATTTTAGGAATCAGGCTGGCTATAGGCTATGGTACAGAAAGCAAAGTCAGAATTTTATACTGACTCTATTGTGGCAAACTCCTAACAAACTATGGAAAGTACTTAGTGACATGGGCTCCACTGCAAAATCAAGGTGAAGGTCTGGTAATGTTGGACTAGTCATTAAGGATGAGTTGTGTTTTGACAAGCAGCAGGTTGCCTGTCAGTTTCATAATATTCTTACAACAGTTGCTGCCAGTCTGGTCAATAAGTTGCCTCTTGCTTCAGGTGTATTTATTTCAGTGAATCAGGCCACTGGACTGGATCTTATTCCTGCAGGTTCTCGAGAGATAGTGCTGGTGTAACAGCTAGTATTCTTAAGCATGTCATAAATCTGTCATTAAGGCAGGGTGTGTTTCCAAATGAAGAGTGCAAGGATGGCCTTCCTTTTTAAGAAGAACAGCAGATGAGAGGTTTGAAATTATCAGCCAGTTTCAATTCTGACGACTATATCAAAGTATTGAGTGTATTGAGTATGAGCAGGTGGAGGAGAATCTCGTCAGGCTAAAGTTGCTGTATGAATTTCAGTCTGGCATTAGAGCAACATACTCTGCTGACACCTGACACATTCATCTCTTTGATTAGATTCGTCTGAACGCTGATAAAGGAAACTATGTTGGTATGATACTTCTTGATTTGCAAAAAGCGTTCGATACCGTCAACCATGAAATATTACTTCTACAACTGCAGTGTGTGGACTTTAGTGAAATAACACTTAAATGGTTCTGTTCTTACCTCACAGAGAGGACTGTGGAGTTTGACACTTTCAACTAAACGTGTAACCTCACAGGGGATTTTAAAAGCCATGTTAAGATGTTTTTATGGAACAAAGTGAACGCAGCATGTTGAATGTTGACATTCACTCACCGATTTTATTTATTTACGGATGTTTTATGTTTTTAATGTCTTGTATTTTAGTAATTGTGTCTTGTTTTGCTTCTCAGTATGAAAGTCTGTCTCGTCTTTGGTCT
Organism: Epinephelus lanceolatus; assembly: GCF_041903045.1. Taxonomy (NCBI): domain Eukaryota; kingdom Metazoa; phylum Chordata; class Actinopteri; order Perciformes; family Serranidae; genus Epinephelus; species Epinephelus lanceolatus. The sequence continues at coordinate 50,480,008 of NC_135736.1, forward strand.
TATATGTTTGTTTGTCAACAACAAGGAAATGTTGGAAATAAGTTCTCATACTTTAACATGTCACCCTTTGGCTTACTGTCTCTTTCTGTCTTTAAGACAAAATAAATCAAAAACATATAAAAATGAATAAAAATATCCGAATTGAAACTTTGACTCAGTTTCCATTCAAACTTTATGAACTTCACAGAAAGTGAAGTTTTCATTATCAATATACGACTTTGATTCGAAAAAGTTTTTATATCAAATTTCAACAAAAACATGTTTTCGTTGTGACGTTCACAGCGTTTTGATCTTCACTGTTTCTAAACGGTGTCACAGTTTGTGAATCTTGGTTAGTGTCAAGTCCCAGCTGACAGAGCCGACGTCTCGCGACGTGTTTTTATTCCTCCGCTGTTGTTTTCATTCTAACACTGAATCTGTGCGTGACCGTCGGCGTTCAACTCTCCTCCCCTGATGGTTCGAGTCGCTGACACCTGAACAGAATCTGTTTCAGACTTTTTCAAACTAAAACTTTATTAAACACGTCACATGTGACATGAAGGGTTTGATTTGGACTCACGTTGCCGTGGTTACGAGCCTGTTGCAGCTCCTCTCTGAGCTGCTGTAGCTCCTCCTCCAGACGCAGCAGCTCAGAGTCTTTCTCCAGACTGACAAACAACAAACACAACGTTAAACTACAAACACATCCATAAACAACAACAAACACCACCATAAACAACAACAAACACAACGTTAAGGTGGTGTTTGTTGTTGTTTGTTTGTCAGCTATCAGGCTCCTCTCCTGTGGAATCATCTTCCTGTTACGGTCCGGGAGGCAGACACCGTCTCCACATTTAAGACTAGACTTAAGACTTTCCTCTTTGATAAAGCTTATAGTTAGGGCTGGCTCAGGCTTGCCCTGTACCAGCCCCTAGTTAGGCTGACTTAGGCCTAGTCTGCCGGAGGACCCCCCTATAATACACCGGGCACCTTCTCTCTCTCTCTCTCTCTCTCTCTCTCTCTCTCTCTCTCTCTCTGTCTCATTGTGTCATATGGATTACTGTTAATTTATTATGCTGATCTGTTCTGTACGACATCTATTGCACGTCTGTCCGTCCTGGAAGAGGGATCCCTCCTCAGTTGCTCTTCCTGAGGTTTCTACCGTTTTTTTTCTCTGTTAAAGGGTTTTTTGGGGAGTTTTTCCTGATCAGCTGTGAGGGTCATAAGAACAGAGGGATGTCGTATGCTGTAAAGCCCTGTGAGGCAAATTGTGATTTGTGATATTGGGCTTTATACATAAAATTGACTGATTAATTGATTGATTGATTGATTGATTGATTGTTTATGGTTGTGTTTGTTGTTGTTTATGGTGGTGTTTGTAGTTTAACCCTTGTGTTACCCCTGCACATTTTTGTCCATTTCCAAAATTCAAAACTCCCTCACAGACAAATTAAACAACAACAAACAATGTCAAACACAACATTTAAAAACAAACAATATGTCAACATCAAACATTAAACATGTCAGACACAAACAGAACTTCCACAGCGTCACACCGGCTGTTTATTGATTCAGGTGTTTCTCACCTTTCAAACGGCTGCTCAGACTCCGTCTCACTTCCTGAACTCTGCGGAGGAGGAGGAGGAGGAGAAGAAGAATCATCACCACAGCTGTCACAGACGGTTTTGAAGAACCTGAGGATGTGTCTGATCTGTTATTTTGAAATCTATAATCGTCACATGACGGAGACCAGAAGAAGAACCTCTGATGTTTGTACAGAAATAAATCATCACATTTTTACTGAGTCCTTCTTTGATTATTTTCTCCTGAGTTTGATTTTCTAACAAAGTAAAAGTCAGAAATCCTGGATGTCAGAGCGTCTTTGAATGCACCATTCATGACATAACATGATAAAAATGATGACGTAACTTTGACTAAACTTTGAAGCTGTGTTAGCAACGACTCTGACAAACGTAACTCTCTCAGGTGACGCTGGCAGCAGCTGCTGAAGGTTAAACTTCCCCAAACACAATAACTAATACCAGCTGTGAGACAGACTCGTGTCATCATGTGAAATAATCAGTGATCTGTTATGAAATAGAAACGTACGTCTCTCTGCGTCTGATCACCAGCTGCTGCTTCGTTGGCGTCTTCCTCCGCTCTGAGGACACACAGAAACAAAACCTCAGAGCTGCAGTTCCTCCGATGTCCACCAGGTGCTGCTGTGATCAAACTCTGACTCTACTGAAGTGAAGGTGAAACCCTCGTCTTCCTCGGCTGTCACACGGCTCAGAAAATCTACTCTTAATAACCTCATACTAAATGTGTTGTTTCTGACCTCTGGGACTGTGTTGACGTCAGCAGCTGTAGCTCCGCCCTCAGCCGATCAAGCTCCGCCTCCAGAGAGACGACCTGCTCGTCTCTGCGCTGCACACTGACAGGAAGTGACAGAGGAAGTCAAACTACAGTCCGCCACAGTGTCTGCGCTCAGTTATTGGTTCAATAATGTGACACAAGAGTTTCGTACCAGTTCTTCAGCTGCTGCACTTCAGACGAGCGCTCCGCCTGCACACACAAACACAGCGCTGTCAGCAGCGCACGCCACAACCGCCCAAACTCACTGCCAGAGTTCATCATCGTCAAACTCTCATCTGTGAGTCAACCTGCTGGTTACGAGGAACTGACTGCGTCCAGAGTTTCACCGTCATCAGTTCTGCAGGTCTTTGTGGACACGCCCACGTGGTGACCTGATGACGCCGCTGAACGCAGAATTATCAATAAAAATACCTTGTTTAGTAAAAAAATAAAGGCATTTTAATTTTTATGCAAACCCTACAGCCTGGATCGTTTTAGACGGAGACTTGCATTTTATATTTTTGAGGGAATTTACAACCCGATGTTACGTAGCTCCCTCACACGAAGCCTAAACTCAGGCGACTCAACAATTACATGAAATAATGAACATACAGTTATTCTATTTAACATACTTCTTTCTGTTGTTTGAAAACAACACAGCATCATCATATCGTCACACATGTGTCATTTTACTGCGAGTGCGTTCGACTGTTGGTTTGGTTTTAGCGTGATGTCCAGGAGGTGTTGTCTGTCCACTGTCGGCCTGACTTCATGTGAACGCGGTGCTGGGCACAAAAACACGGCAGCATTCCCGCAGGAAACACAGTCATGTCTCAGCTGCTGTCGGCGGCACCTCCTCCGCTGGAACAAACATTCAGTGCAACATTTTCTCCTGGTGACTGAACGTTTTGGTTAAAGTTTATCGATCTGTTTATGATCAATAAAAGTCAGTCGACGGTGCTGTTCAGTAATAATGAGGGCTGTCAGCGTGAACACGTTATCGTGATGTGAGTAAGGTTCAAACATAATGCTTTCTTTTTTTTAAATCGTGTTAATCCTGTGCTGCTATTTTGTCCCTTTGTTGCCCCCTTACTTGTAGTCCAGCCACCGCAGCAGCTTCCTGCTTCCTGCTGCAGCAGTGATGTCATATAAGACGTCTCCCCAGTTGACAGTCAGCAGTGATCTGAGCTCACAGCTGATCAGACTGATGTGTTGAGTAGAGAGCCAATCACCACAGACCTGTGGATCAAACTAAATCAAACAAGTTCACTACAGACACTGACTGCAGACCAGCCGACATGGTAGAAGACTCGGGCCTGAGGGACGTCCTCAGGGGGACATGTTGTGACCGGCAGGGGGACAATAGTTTGACACATACAGGATCTGTATGAATCAGAGACAGACACTGAAATGAACTCCTGAAACGTGTCAACACTGTCACATTAACGGATCATCAGACGTCAGTGAGTCATCCACATCATATCAGAGTAACGTCACACCACGCCGACCCTGACGGGACATCTCACTGCTCCGCTTTAACCTCACTGTTGTTGCAGAGCAGCTGATTAAAGAAAATAAATCTAAAAATCAAAACGATAAAGTCAGTTTCTTTACATTCATTTGATTCCCGATCAGGACGCTCTGCTCAGAACTGTTTCACCTCGTGAACGTGGACGTCACAACTGTTTCCAAATGGAAAATAATTTTAAACAGGTTTTTTTTTTTTTTTTTTAAAGAATCATTTGCCAGCCCTGAAATGAGCCGTCATTACCTGGACTGCAGCCTGGTTCTCCAGCTGGACCTTGAGCTCCTGCAGTTCAGACGCCAGCGCCCCCTTCAGCTCTGAGGGACAAACAGCAGAGTGGAGTTACTGTGAGTTCGGCCCAAGTCGCTTACTTTTCACTTGCAGTAGTTCCTGCAGCGGCCCTTGAAAGGTTTGTACCGTTTCCTGCAGTCTGCTCTTGATCGGACGGACGACTGTCTCATAAGGTTACATCCTGAACTTTGACCCTCTTACTCATATATCTGTTACCATGGAGATATAGCAAACACGGAGATCAACCCGCAGAGCTCTGCTGTTGTGTCTTTGTGATATTTCTGGTTTAACTTTAAAGTTGTAACTGCACACACTGTAGATTCTCAGGTTTTATAGCTGTGACAGTGAAATTACATCTGTCAGGATTATTTTATACTTCTGTCCTTTTGTTTGTCATATTCATCTTTGTGCAGAGGATTGTGGGTCAGAATAACCAGGAAAACATTTTGGCTGCACAACCGGACTGGATGTAGTCGAACATCCTGGTATTTCTGGCATATTTTTGGTGTCAACTTGCATTTGTGAGGACTATTTAACACATGCAGAGACCAAAAAAAAAGACATATACATACATAAAATATGAATATACAAAGCATTAATGATGTCAGGAAATTAGTGACAATAATATAATGATATCATTTTTAAAAAAAAAAAAAGCCCATAAAACTCATATATTTAAGTTTACGTTAGAGGATACATTACATAACACACACACACACACATATCAACACACATGATACCCACACGCCTTATCATACATGCTGACACCCATGAATGTATGTATGTACCTAAACATGAACACAGTTACACACATATTTATGTGTATGATAACGAACAACACTTCTATGCCATCAGTTGTATTATTTCAGCTGTCGTATCATCAAAGATCATTGGGTCTGAGCATACTTCATAGAACGGCAGTGTGGGTATTGGAGCATACGGTGTATCTGTGTCTCACTTCAGGCGCTGCAGCCTTTGAAGGACGCGGCCTTCATGGTCGACGTCGGCCACGTCCTTTGAAGACCGCATCAGCCAAACCGAACGGTCTGGTCTGCCGAGCACTTCCTGGTTGCATCACCAGTTGTTTTCGCCTACTTGAACAGATGATTTACTGCCGCAGACGCTGCTGTTTGATTTCAGGCTATTTGGTTGAATAACACCTTCCTAGCAATAACTGCATCTAGCCTGCGACCCACTGATATCAACAAGCTGTTGCTTTCTTCATGTGTGATGCTTTTCCAGGTTTTTTACCACGGCCTCTTTTACTTGTTTCAGGGGGTTTCTCCCTTCAGTCTCCTCTTCAGGAGGTGAAATGCTCTATTGGGTTAAGGTCGGGTGAATAACTCGTCCAGTCTGAAACCTTCCACCTCTTCCTCCTGATGAAATCCTTTGTTGGGTTGGCAGTGCATTTTGGGTCTTTGTCTCGCTGCATGATGAAGTTCTTCTCGATTAGTTTGGATGTGTTTGTCTGTAAATCAGCAGGCAAAATGTTTCTGTAGACTTCTGAACTCATTCTGCTGCAGCCATCCTGAGTTACATCATCAGTAAAGATTAGTGAACCCATTCCTGAAGCAGATATGACACCACCTCCAGCTTGCTTCACAGATGAGCCTATATATTTTGAATCCTACGCAGATCGTTTCTTTCTCCACACTTTGACCTTTCCATCACTCTGGCAGAGGTTCATCTTGGTCTCATCAGTCCATAAAACTGGGCTCCAGAACTTTTATGGCTCATCTCTAACCTCTTGTCAAATTTCAATCTGGCCTTTGGTTCTTACTGCCGAGGAGTGGTTTGCATCTCGTGGTGTGGCCTCTTTATGTCTCCTCTCGCAGCCTTCTTCCAACAGTGGATTGTGATACCTTCAACCTGCCCTGTGGACATTGGTCTTGATGTCACTGACTGTGATTTGGGGTTTTTCTTAACAGCTCTCACAATATTTCTGTCATCAACTGCTGTCGTCGACCTCGGCCAGCCTGTTTGACGTCTGTTGCTCAGTACAACAGTATTTTTTTCTTTTCCAGGACATTCTAAAGTGTTGAATTGGCTCTGCCCGATGTTTTGCAATGGCTCTCATTGCTTTTCTCCCATAGACAGCTCTCTGCTCTTCATGTTGGTGAATCCTTTCTTGACAACAAATGCAGTTTTCACAGGTGAATACCAAAGCCACAACCAAGAGTGGACATTCAGAGCTATATATCAGTCAACAACAGTCAATAATAATATAATAATAGTCAATAACAGTCAATCTAAACACCTGGGCAATGAGAAAAGCTTGTCAGCCACGTGTTCCAATACTTTTGCTTACTTGAAAATGGGTGAGCTCAAACAAAAGGTTCTATGTCCTATGTTCTATTTTGAGATGTAAATACCAGGAAATAAAAGCTGAATTTCTGAACTCTTGTCTCATGTTCATCTTTTGATCTGAAACCCAAATGTCTTCAGTGTACAACTGAAAACAAAGGATATGGCCTTGGGTTCCAAAAGTTTTGGAGGGGACTGGAGCTCGGACATCCTTGAGGGAGCTCGGAGTAGAGCTGCTGCTCCTTCGCATCGAAAGGGATCAGTTGAGGTGGTTTGGACATTTGATCCGGATCCTCCTGGGCGCCGCCCACTGGAGGTGTTTCAGGCACGTCCCACTGGTAGGAGGCCCCGGGGCAGACCCAGAACACGCTGGTGGGATTACATATTTTATCTGGATTGGGAACACCTTGGGGACCTTCAGGAAAAGTTCGAAAGCATTGCTGGGGAGAGGGATGTCTGTGGCGCTTTGCTTGGCCTGCTGCCCCCGCGACCCCGCCCCGGATAAGCAGATGAAAATGGATGGATGGATGGATGTAGTTATTAACTGTTGGTTAACTTAACTTAATATATAATTGTAACAATCACAATGCATCTTGGGATAGGCTGGGCCACGAAGGATTCATCCGTTGCATCCCCCAAATTCTGGGAAAGAAGGCTACAATTCTCGGCCGCATTTGAAGGAGCCTTCGAAACGGGACAACCTTGGTTGCGCCAATATGAGGCAATCGTTCTTCCAATGAAGCCTTCGAAGGCTGCAGCCCCTGAACTGAGACACAGCTTGTGTCTTTGGTACAGTAGGACGTGATGGAAACAGGAAGCAGTGAGCTGAGGGGAGGGTTTAGTTGCTGTGGTAACTTCTGGACTCAGACACAGTTTCTGGGACTATTTGGTGGAAAAGGCTACAGTTAGATGTCGGATACATGTTTGCCTAAATCCTGGACAGTGCCAGTAAATATGGATATTTTTGGTACAAACAGAACCACAAACAGCTCACGAAAAAACAAATGGACTCCAGCGTCCTCTGCTTCCTGCTCTTGTTCTTTGATTTCTACAGATCTGGGAAACTGGTCTGAGTTAGCTACATGCTAACAGAAACACTGACCGCTAACAGCAGCAGCTTCCTGCTGCGATGCTTTCAGCTCCAAGCGCACTTCCTCCAGGTGCTGCTTCAGAGCACGCTCCGTGTCCTCACGCACCAGCTGCACAGACAGACAGAAAACACGGGTCACTTCCTGTTAACAGCATCTTCTCCATCACACTGGGCATTAAAATGAAGACATTTTGGTTAAAAAAAGAAGTCAAAGAAGTGAGAAACTACAAATGCAGCAGCTGAGCAGATGTGACATTAAGGACTACAGTTCTGTGTCTCTGACCTGAACTTGGGCCAGTTCTTGCTCAGCAGCGGCCATCTTGGCCTCCAGGCTCTTCCTGCGCTCCTCGTTGGCCCGCAGAGCATCGGTACACTCGGTCAGCTCCCGACCCAGATGGACACAGTCCTGCCTGAGACGGGCCAGCTCCGCGTTCTGCCTGCAGGGAGGGTTAGACCAGATGACAGACGGGTCATCATGTGTCAAATCAGACACAAGTTTTAGATTTTGGTCAAACTTTAAGTATCTGCGGCCCTGAAAAATAACTTCTGTAAAATATTTGAGCTGAATTAAGAGTTTTTAACTTGTAGTACTTTAGCAGTACTTAAAGTACCACAGTTATCAGAGCTTTCAGAAAAGTCAGTTTCACAGCTATAATGACGATTTGTGGGTCGATGTGAATACTAGTTACATGTCAGAAATTGATAACTCTGATATGACCCCAATTAGAGGTTCATTTTTGGAGAACTTTTTGGATATGTTAATAGCAAAGGACGCTGTGACTCATGGGTACTTGACTTATTTGTTACCTGCTCTCGGCCTGGCTGGTGGCCTGGTTCAGGGCGTCTCGGAGGATGGAGTTCTCCTGCTGCAGTCGGGCCAGCTGAGCATTGGGACCATTCTCCAGCTGTTCCTGCAGACTTCCAATCTGTTCCAGGTTAACCACCAGTTAGGTAAACACGCTACAAATACTGCCTCTCCACTCTGTCCCAGGTAACAACTAGTTAGCCAAAAAAACTAGTTAGACCTGAGACTTAAATTCACGATTAAAACAACTTTAAAAAAGGAAAATATTTGCAGGAATTCAGCAGAATTTGTTCTTGAAGACCTGTGACTTGACATGGACCTACCTTCCAGGACATAAGACTTGAAGTGAGACTTACTTGGACAAGACTTGAGACCTGACTTAGACCTGCCCTCAAGACTTGTAATTTGCTCCTGCAGACTTGTGAATTGCAGTGGACCTACCTTCAAGGACTTGAGACTTTTACATGATTTGAGACCTGGCTTACACCTGCCCTCAAGACTTATTTGCTTTTGAAAAACTGTGAATAGTAGTGGACCTACTCGCAAGGACTTGATGTTGACTTGAGACTTTTCTTTTACAGGATTTGGGACCTGCTTTGACAAGATGTCAGTCTTAATTTGGACTTGCCCTCAAGGACTTGAGATTTGCCTTAGACTTACCCGTAGGTACACAAGACTTGAACTGAGACTTTTCTTTTACAGGATTTGAGACCTGACTTAGACCTGCCCCCAAGTCTTGTAATTTGCCCTTAAAAACCTGTGACGTGATGTGGACCTTCTATCAAGGACGTAAGGTTTGAAGTGAGACTTAGTTGGACAAGATTTCTAACTTGACTTGGATCTGCCCTCAAGGATTTGAGATCTGTGTTACACTTACCCCCTACTTGTGAGACTTGTGACTTGACTTTCCCTCAAAATACTTAACTTGAAGCTTGTTTTGTTAAGCCTTTAAAGTTTGTTACAGAATACCTTCTGGTTGAGTTGCTGGGTGTGTTTCAGATGTTCCTGGTGAGCAGCCTCCATTCTGGCCCGCATGGTGTCGACCTCTTGAACCCGAGCACTGAGCTCTGCCTTCAGACTGGCATCCAAAGACGCCATCTTGGATTTCTGTGCACCAAGTTCCTGAAGAAGGGAACACAGCAAGCCCAAACTTGACCTTCTTATGAAAAATTGAATGTTAGTGCTCACACTCTGCTTAATCAACAGCCCAAATGTATTTGTACTGTCACAAATGGTCTGGGTCTGATGGTATTCACAGTTCTTCGTCTAAACTCCAGTGAAATCTTACGGATAGAGTTATCTGCCTTGTATCAAATACTTGTGGTTATTTAATGTCTCATTCAGTCCCGTCTGTCTAGAACACTTACATGTGTTCTATTGACTTGTCGTTGTTTGTCAGTGCACCTTTAGAGGACCAAGATATTTTGAGATGTCGTCATACTATTCTTTGTTGGGTAACATCACCCAGCATCATCTTAACAAACCAACAGTACTGAAGAAATAAATCTTTCGGCGATCACACAGTTGACGATGTGAACGCTGCCTGGCTCACCTTGCTGAGTTCTCGGAGGCGGCTTTTGGCGGTGGCGGCGTCCTCCTGCTCAGTGGTGAGCAGCTTATCTTTCTCCTCCAGCTGTTTCTTCAGAGTGGACAGTGGGTCTCCTTTCTGACAGGCCTGAAAGTCAAACACAGACTCAACTTTACTATCTGATGAGATGTGGAAAATCTTTCACACCAAAGCTGCTTTCAGGTCATGTGGGTTGGAAGGAAGTGATGTAGTGGTAATGATTGTGAAATGCAAGTGACCATACCATCAGACTTAAGAGAACAGTTAGCAGTTATTAATATACTTTCAGGTTTTTTTGTTTTGTTGGGCTAATGTGGCATGTGCTGCAACTATTTGGCTACTAAAGCTCTCCAGTTGGCAGTTAATAGTAAAGACTGTAATTATTAAGGTCCTGACACACCAAGATGACAGTCGGCCGTTGACCAATGTTTGGCCATCAGTGAGCTTCTGTCGCCCTAGTCTGTGTGTCCTGCACTGTTGCCCCCCATTGGCTTTTTTACAGCCGATTGAGCCTGTTGAATCAGCGAAGGCAGAGCCTGTTGGTGAATAAAATCCCTCTGACTGTCAGCTGATCTCAGGTGATGAGCAAAGAAACGTCAGTGAGTAAAGGAGGAGCTAAAGTCCAGAGGGAGTGAGACCAAACCAACTTGTTCCATAAGGTCAGATTATTTTTCTCTTTAGCAGAAACGTTTCCTGATGGTTTGTGTTATTGTTTACTGGCGCACGGTAAATATGCTCTGATTGTGTTGTTAATGTGCTAACTGGCTAACTAGCATCAAGACGCTCTTCCTGTTTCCCTTTTTCAATGATGGACACAGATGACTGCCGTCTGCTGCTGTGGAGACTTATTTCCTCTCAGCAGGAGCAGAACATACGTGCTGGTTGGCTGTCGTCTGTCGTCTCTATGGTGTGTTTATGTTCAACTTATTGGCCGAGACTTGGCCGCATGAAGTGACACGACAGGGGGCCTTCGTCACCGCTAGTTTTCTGAAGTTGTTTTGGTGTGTCTGGACCTTCAGAGTGAATAAAAGAATGATGATCTGGCTCTAAGGCCCTGTCTACACATAGTTAGGTATTTTTGTATACAGATATTTTCCTCTACATTGTGGCCTCTTGTCCACGCAGTTTTAGGTCAGGACAGAGCAGTGAGTGACAACAACCCCGCCAACATTTAAGAGTACTGTTTGCGCTGGAAACACTAAACGGACTGAGGGTCTAGGCACCATGTCTGAAGGTTACTTTTGGTTCCAAAGGTACTGTACTGAAAGAGTTTGGTGGAAACAGGACCTTGGCGACTCTATCAGCTAACACTAACTGGTGAACTGTCTCAGTTGTATCTACCAGCTGCCAGGAGTCGTGGCGGACATTGGCCCTCTGGTTCAGGACCTCCATGAGTTTGTGCAACTCGTCATCACTGAGTGCCATGTTGGATACAACGAACAGCAGCTCGCTGTATGGCAGCAGCAGGGAGGAACTGGCGGAGTCGGTCACTTGTAGAAAACAAAGACAAAACACAACCTTCAATGTTCTGTTTAATCTGATAGAATTTAACTGAAATCTATTGTTTAATTAAACTTTATTTTACAGGAATGTCCAGCCGATATGTTACGTCTGAAATCGATGCAGACGAACATGTTCATGAGTTCACTCACCTGGCTCCAGTTTGGTCTTGGACTTCTTCTTCTTGCTTGAACTCTCTTTGGGTTCTTCGGTTTTAGCAGCTGATGGTTCTCTGGTCACTTCAGAAACAACGTTTACTGGAGGAATGTCTACCACCGGCGCCATTGCCATGACCAGAACTTCCTTATTAACAGTTTCCAGCACAGCAGCTGGTTCCACCTTGGCTGACTTCTTCTTCTTCTTCTCCTTTGGTGAGGAGGCTGGACGAGACTCGATGGTGGCGGAAGTGACCGCTGCGGGTTCTGGTTTTGGTTCTGGTTCTGGTTCTGGTTCAGGCATTTCAGGGGCAGCCATGGGCTCTGTGGCAGGTTCGGGGTCAGATTGCGGCTCGGTACAAGCCACCACCTCAGGCTCCTCACCACCATCACTGCCTGGTTCTGAGAGCTTCCCATCTGGCTGTTCCTCCTTCTTCTTGGCTTTGTTCTTCTTCTCTAGGGTCTTCTCCTTCTTCTTCTTCTCTGCTCTCTGAGTCTGTGTTTGGACCAGCTTCTGGCGCTGTTTGGCCAGTGCCTCCTCATACGATGTCTCCTTCATGGAGAGCGTGGAGACGAGGGTGATGCCCACCGCCGAAATGAACATGAAGCCTCCAAAGACCATAAAGCCGAGGGTCTGGGGGTCGGAGACGTCCATGACTGATTCGTGTCAAACAGGAAGTCTGGAGGGTAAAGATGACATTTCAGCATGTCACTTGAAGAAAAGATGGAGAACAAAATACCTCAGCAACTCCGAACTAAACTGCCCTGAAAGGTCCTAATCTGCTTCCTGCTCTCCAAAGGATGAACCTATGATATTTCCTCTAGCACCACCATTATGAAAATTTTTTAATCCCACTTACTAATAAGACTCTAATGTCCAATTCAGACCAAAGATTTGTGACGAGACGAGTTGAAACAAACACCTACCGTTGACGCTCCATTCTGTAACGTCAACGACTCCCTGTGCTTCTGATCTGTAACGTTGACAGGAAGTGACCGCCGTGAGACGGCGTATCGTCTCTAGTCAACGACTCTCTGTGCTTCTGATCTGTAACGTCGACAGGAAGTGACCACCATGAGACGGCGTATCATCTCTAGTCAACAACTTCTGATCTGTAACGTCGACAGGAAGTGACCACCATGAGACGGCGTATCATCTCTAGTCAACGACTCTCTGTGCTTCTGATCTGTAACGTCGACAGGAAGTGACCACCATGAGACGGCGTATCGTCTCTAGTCAACGACTCTCTGTGCTTCTGATCTGTAACGTCGACAGGAAGTGACCACCATGAGACGGCGTATCATCTCTAGTCAACGACTCTCTGTGCTTCTGATCTGTAACGTCGACAGGAAGTGACCACCATGAGACGGCGTATCATCTCTAGTCAACAACTCTCTGTGCTTTGTTCTGATTTGCAGCTTTTCAGACTTATTTTGCTGCTGAATATAATTAATAATAATTAATTAATAATAAATAGTGATAGTGAGATACTGGCTACAGTGATGAAACAAAACCAGCATCAGATGGACTGTATTCATAATCAATACGCCACAATAATATAAATAACCAGCGCCAATTCATCAGTCAATGAGAATGTGTGTGTGGGCGGGGCATAAGCACATACAGCCAGCAGCAGCAGCAGCGACCCACCGTCTGACACCGGCACACTGTGAGGACAGAAACAGAGGGCTCTGTGGGGACGGAGCACCTGCTGCAGCAAGCCAACACGCCGTCTGTGGTCATTTTGACTTGACCAGCTGACTTCACTACAAGCTGATTGGCTGTTGAAACAGGTGACGTGCTTTAAAACCAGCCGCCGGCCATTTGACCAGCTGAGTGTCAGGTGACATCATCAGCCGGCTTGAGTCCAGCTCAGACCGGCCAGTTCACACCGCTGACACTTTTCTCTGTGACGTTCTGAACGCTTTGATGTCTTTCCTTTAACAGGAAACACTCCTCTGTATGAACGTATTGATTGGTGTTGCTGGTTGTTTACCTGCTGATCACTGACTGGAGGTCAAAGTTCAACGTCTGTGTTCAGCAGAACGTCACTGATTCAATCTGAACCCTCACTCAGCTGACTGTGTTTAAACTCAACACATTTAATGACGTGATGAATCTACAGAACAGTAGCTCCTGTTCATCTCCTGAAGGGTGACGAGCTGCTGCGTTGATCAGCTGATTCATTGATTAGCCTCAGACTGCCAATAACGATTATCATTTTATAGTCATTGTTTTGTCTGAATGATGACAGAAAAGCCTGAAAATTAGTTTTTGGATTTAGATTGGATTCTAGGACCCCTGTGACGTTTCCTGTGGCGCCACCATAAGATAAGATAAGATAAGATGCCTTTGTTGTCACTTCATACAGTGATACAGTGAAATTTCAAATTTCAAACAAACTTTGCATTTTTACTCGTAAGACTCTCGGAGCAGATAAATCAGGTGTCTGTAATGAACCTGCGAAGACTTTACACTTTAAAAGGTGTTGATAAATCTCCAGGATGACACAGTGTTGCAGCGGTTAGAACTGTCGCCTCACAGCAAGAGGGTTCCTGGTTTGAACCTCGGGGTGGGTGAGACCCTCTGTGTGGAGTTTACATCTCTCTGGTTCTTTAATGAATAATTTTCAGATGTTCTTTCATAATGTGAGTTTTTGCACTTTGTCTTGACGCTCTTGATGTTTCGTGTTCGAGCTCTCTGAAACGCCTTGTTGTTGAAATGTTTCTTAATCAATTCATTGTTGAAGTCATTTAATGAGAGGAAGCCTCCCTCCATCCTCCACCTGTCCGTGGCATGAGTTCATAACACCACCGGACAACAACGTGATTTAAGGAGCTGAAAGGGTTAGGGTTAGGTTAAACCAGGATGTTTTTTCTAAACCTAACCACATGCTTTTGTTGCACATGGAAATCTGAGGTGTTTTACTGACAATGTAAGTTTATTTTGAAACAAGCAGAAACTGAACACTTCCTGTGAAAAGTTAATTTTGAAAAGACACGATGCATGTATCAGGCATAAACTGACACGACGTCCCAGAGTGTCAACAACAGACGCAGGAGGACGCCTGATGTGTCACCTGTAGACGAGACATTGACTAAAGAGGCGGTGATGTGTGGCGAGGTGGGACGAGAACGTGTCGGTCCATCCTCACTTTAGTTTCATTTCACAGTAAACTGAACGTCTTCAAACCACCTCTGACTCTGTTTGTGTTTTTTTCTCGAGCCTGATAAATGTGATAAATTATGTGATTTTTTTGATTTTTAAAGAAAACTTTCAAACCCACCGGCAGGTTCTGGGGTGCAACGTCTCCCCCGAGCTGAACCCCGTAAATAAGGAACAGTCCCTTATACATCAAACTGCTCCACAGTGTATGAAGTATGTGAAACACTGCTCACATCCACACATTCACACACAGGTAATAATGATTTAATAATTTCATAACACAACACTGAGGAGGGCGATTCTGCATCTTGAGATTTTCACCTTTTCATACTTTCAGTACATTTTGTTCCTGATACTCGTGTCGCTGTCATAGAGTCACATCTGAGTTTTTCTGCTGAGTTTTACTTCAGTAAAGTGTCTGCAGATTGTTGTTACGTCTGAGGGTCAGAAATAAACTCCAAACAGTTTCCAGCTGGACGCAGAGATGATTGTGCGTCTGCTGATCCTCATGTAACACACTCTGTGCTGTGTTCAAGGTGAGTCTGAATATATTCTCCAGTACACAGAGTGAGAGTTTGAGAAATAGCAACGTGTCCGAGTCCACAATTAACCCTTTGTACTGTGAACACTCTCTCTCACACACACACACACACACACACACACACTCACACTCACACACACACACACACACACAGAGTTATGTAACTCAGCTCAGTTTCTTGTGAACACCTCACATCCTGGATTTCACATTAAAAGTCACTTTAAACTGAAGACCTGTTCCTCACACTGACCTTCACCTGGATATATATTCATAAATCTATATATTAATTTACAGATGTGAACGCTGCAGCAGTAACAGGCTGAGCAAACTTCCATCATCTCATCTGAGCAGGTTTTGTCTTTGTTTCTATAGAGAGCCATTAAGAGCAGATTTCTCTGTGACTGACTGTTGGACTGAGACGTTTCTGAGTGCAGCTGTTCAGCATCCTGTCTCAGTGTGTGGAGTCGAGCTCAACTCTGTTCTCATCTTTTCTCATCATAACCTTCAGCAGCTGTTCTGAACTCGGAGCGTCTTCAGCTCCAGTCTGAGCTCGACTCTTCAATAAAACCGATGGAATAAAGTTTTTCTCACCTCAGCTCTCAGTCCGTCAGCCTGCAGAGTCGTGGCACTTTCTCTGAACGGGACCAGAAGCTCCGCCCCCCCCCCCGCCGGCAGCGCGGCTCCTCACTGGTCAACGGACGAGCTCTTCTAGGGGCCTCATGGGTAATGTAGTTCTCTTCAGACTGCAGCTGTGACAAACGTTAACCCGCTGAAAGATCTTTTATTTTCACTGTTTAATGAAACTTTCTGTCTGAAACACAATTGTTGCATGTTTCTCTGATCTTCGTCTGCGTTGTGTTTTCACTGAGTAAAGTTTACACATAGCACTCAATTATATCTCTCATTTTTATATTGAAGTGAAAAATATTTCATTTTATCATTTCAACAAAACTTTTTCTGACAGAATAAATACAAATATTGTTTGGATTTTTTTTTTTTTAAATGTTTCTGTCACGTCGGGTGCACAACCTATTTTTCCTATTTTAACGGAGTGTTTCCAAAACGCCTTCCCCACCCCCAGAACAACGCCGTGAGGTTCCGTCGTTGACAGACCTGGCCAGATGCGGACAGCTAGCTAGCGTGCTGTCGACGAGAGCTGTTAGTGAAGTCATCTAGCAGAAGAGCTAGAATATCTTCCTGCGAAGATCTTCCTCTCATGTTGACTGTCACTGTACCAACTGAACTGAGACGAGTTGAGTAGTGTACTATTGAAAGAGCTGATATATAGGCGTGAAATGGGCGATGGAGATGAGCGCAAAATTCAAAAATATAGATTAATTATCAGCCACATAGAAATCAACCTATGGTCAACAATCACTTTTAACAGTGGAAAAAAAAGCTTATGCTTATTTTTCTTTTGCATAAATAAATGAAATATTGTTTGTTTACAACTGTCATCTTGTCAACGCCCGAGCAGGAAAAATCCAACGCCTCCACAGTCCAACGGTCAACGGAACTGCTGCCGTGCTGCGCGCTAGTCCGTTACTATCCGTCATTTTCACCTCCATTGGAATGAATGACTTCCGGTCAGCGTGAATCCGTCAATGCGTTAGGTTGTGCGCCGGCGTCAGAGAAACACAAAGTCATTTCTGTAGAAGAAATGCTGTAAGAATTGTTTTTGTAACAGAAGTCATGAAACATGAATAAAATCAAATTAAATGTTTAGATATTGTTATTGAATATTAAAAACTATCACTTGTGTGACAGAAACAACAAAAATGTGTGTTATATGTTTTTTTCTCACAGCTGGAAGAAATGAACAGGAAATTAAGAGAAATATAATTTTCCTTGATGACACGTCTCTTCAGCCTCTCGTTACAAACCTAAAATATGTTGTTGTTCTTTATTATTGGAAAAATTCTTTGTTCACAAACTCCCATTTCTTTTGTTTCCAACATCATTTTTATCATTTTTAAATAAAGCTGAGCTGAGCTCTCCTCTTCATCTCTGTCTTTATGAGAATCAAAAGCTTCACACAGAAAGAAAGAAACACACGAGAACAAACCAACTGTGTTTTTATGAGTGTTTGTGACGTCCAAGGTACCCTGGGTGTGTTGGTTGTTGACGTTCTGGGACGCCGTGTCAACTTCAGCCTGTTACATGCATTGTCTGTTTTCAAAATACACTTCTGTTTTCACAGGAAATGTACAGTTTGCATACAGTCTCTTTCAAAATAAAAGCACTACGTCGGTACAACACCACCAACTGATGTTTTTTCCTTCAACGACACACACACGTGGTTACGTTTATAAAAAGAACAGGGTTTGGCCTTACAGTCATACAGGAAGTGAACACTGGCCTCCTGCCCTACTCAGACATTTCGCCCCCTTTTGTTGCTGTCAGGCACCGTTACACACTGACGCCGCCCAGCTGAGTATCATGCCTAAGTGAAAAGACAGCTTTTGTCGTTGGTGTCTGACGCAGAAGTCACTGACCAAGCGGCGGTATTTGAAGACTTCAGAGTGAGGCCGGTTTAATTTAAGTATATTTCCTGATTATAACAACGTACCTGTGCTGAAGTCATATTTTCTATTTATTTACAGTTTCTATCAATAACATGTGTTGTAATGTTGTCAGTACACAATTTCATTTTTATGCAGACGACACGACCTCATCTGTCAGCTGGTAAATAAACAACATGGTGGAACAAGTGGAAACTGTAGAGCAGCAAAACGCACAACAAGTTGATGTTGTTTGTTTAGAGTCTGTTGTGTGTTTGTATTTGTCATAATTTTATGTTGTTTTTATTTGTAAACATGTTGATGCTTTTTGTATAAACTCTTTGTTGTTGTGTTTTTTTTTTGTTTGTTTGTCTCTTGACGCTGCTCTCTCACTCAGGACTTTCTTTAAAAACAATCTCAGTTTGAATGAAGGAAGTAAAATAAAATATAAAGAAGTGTTGAACATGTAAACTGGACTTCTGTATGTTGTTGTGACCGCCAGAGGAGGGCGCTGTTTGGAGGACGCCAAACAGACGCCTGAACGTTAAGGAAGATGAACAGCAGCAGAAGAAGAAACACTAGTAGAAGAAGAAGAGGAGGAGTGAATGAGCGAACAGCAGCGGGGGACATCAGAGCCTGTTAGCAGCTGGCTAACGTGAAGCTAAAGGCTAACGTGATGTCTACAGCCTCTAAAGTGGTCCTGGGAGTTTCTGTGGTTCTGACTCTGAGCACTGTGGCTGCTGTTCACCTCAAACAGTCCTGGGACAAACAGGTAAGGTAGACCGAACCGAGCCGTGCTAACGCTTCCGGCGGGGCTAACAGCGGGGCTAACAGCTAGCTGTGAGGTCACGGGAAGTTAACGGGCTGTTGTCCGTTAATAATTAAAACCTGACGGTGTTTAACGGACAAACTGCAGCATTTCAACATTTACAGAACTGAAACAACGAACTGTAGCTGAGGATGAACACACTCAGCAGCTCAGTCTGTGTGAAGCTAACAGTAGCGGCTAACACAAACATCCGGTACAGTTTTTCAAATTAAAGGCGTCAGAGAAACCGATGTTTAAAAAAAATTAAAAATAAAAAAAATTTGAATAAACATCAGATCATAATTCAGATTCAGTACAGTTCAGGATTCATGTCACACTGGAATTACTATAAAACTTTTATGTATATTTTCTGTAGATGTTTACATCCTGTTTGTGTTGGTAGTTATTCAGATATCTACACTCTGTCTGCTTCTCATATTCAATCTTCTGTGTATTTGATATTTTACAGCATTCCTTATTTAACAGTCTTTATTTTCAAGCCGCTTCCATAAAAGATCTGTATTTGTTCTGCACATTCGTTTATAATCAGCTACAGTAAATGACTCAGTCCTCCCACAGTGACACTTTAATTTACTAACCTGACGCTGCAGCACCTGCACTGTCCACCATCTACAGTAAATCTGCACCACCATCGTCAGCATACAGTCAGGTCCATAATTATTTGGACAATGATACAGTTGTCATCATTTTGGCTCTGTACACCACCACAATGGGTTTTAAATGAAACAATGAATACCTGCTTAAAGTGCAGACTCTCAGCTTTCATTTAAGGCTTTTTTCAAAAATGTAGTATGAACCGTGTAGGAATGACAACCATTTCTTCACACAGTCCCCTGACTACAGATACAAATACAGAGGGTTTATCACAAGATGCAAACCATCCTTAAAAATGGAAGGCCAGATTAGAGTTTGTCAAAAACCATCTAAAAAGCCTGTACAGTTGTGGAACAGCATACTATGGACAGATAAAACAAAGATCAACTACCAGAATGATGGGAAGACAAGAGAAGGAAGAAGGGAAGGAACTGCTCATGATCCAAAGCACACCACCTCATCAGTGAAGCATGGTGGAGGTACTGTTATGTCATGGCCATGTATGGCTGCCAGTGGAACTGGTTCTCTTGTATTTATTGATGATGTGACTGCTGACAAGAGCAGCAGGATGAAAGCTGAAGTGTTTGGGGCACCATTATCTGCTCAGATTCAACCAAATGCTTCAAAACTCATTGGACGATGCTTCACAGTGCAGTTGGACAATGACCTGAAGCATATTGCAAAAGCAACCAAAGACATTTTTAAGGCAAAGAAGTGGAATGTTGTGCAATGGCCAAGTCATAGCATCTGACCTGAATCCAACTGAGCATGCGTTTCTCTTGCTGAAGCCAAAACTGAGGGCAAAACACCCAAAACACAAGCAGGAAGTGCAGACGGCTGCAGTAAAGGGCTGGCAGAGCATCACCAGGGAAGAAACCCAGCATCTGATGATGCCTATGTGTCCAACACTTCAGGCAGTCATTGACTGTAAAGGATTTGCAACCAAGTATTAAAACTGACTGTTTAATTGATGATTATGTTAGTTTGTCCAAATACTTATGAGCCCTTAAAGTCGGGGGACTGTGTGAAGAAATGGTTGTAATTCCTACACGGTTCATACTACATTTTTGAAAAAAGCCTTAAATGAAAGCTGAGAGTCTGCACTTTAAGCAGGTATTCATTGTTTCATTTAAAACCCATTGTGGTGGTGTACAGAGCCAAAATGACGACAACTGTATCATTGTCCAAATAATTATGGAAAGCCTCTCTGCGGTCGTCTTGGGACCAGACTGTCATGTCACCGCTGTGTGTTTTGATTCTCACACTTATATTTTCTATCTGTGTTTTTCTATTTGTTCAGTAATAGGTCCTTTTTATTTATTTGTTTAGAGTGTGAATCGTGCGCATTGTTGAGCCTTGTCAAAGGAGAATTTCTGTCACTGCTGAAATCAAGCACCACATTTCCCCATAAACATAATAATGTAAAGTTTAAATATCTTTAAAGACTTTACATTATTATGTTTGAAGCTGTATCTGAATAATGATCTCAGAAAGAGCAGTTTGTCTCTCTGTCTTCTTTTGTATTTCTGCATGTAGTGATTGTTGTGATAATTAATATTCATGAATCATTTTGACGGACACTTCCTTTACCTTCTTCACTTTTAGGAAGCAGTCAGACATTTGTCCAGTAAATATCATGTACACAGAACATCAGAGAAACTGAAGCTCTCAGCTGATGTGTTTGTGTCTCAGGTTTTAATGTTTCACAGCTGGTTGTCACTGTGTTTAAATACTGATGAACATCTTTTCATGATAAGATAAGATAAACCTTTATCGATCCTCAGAGCTGTGAAGTGATCAGAAAATAACGTTTTAATTCAGTGACATTTTATTTATGAAGCTGATTGTTACAAATGGTAGTTTTCCTCAGAGGGTTTTAAGATTCACAAGAATTTTAACCAGTAACATACCTTTACTATTAAAGTTATCATATTGATTATTATGGGTTAGCTGTAACGCAGGGATCATTTGGGGTTTGCTGTGTTTATCGTGCTCATATAGTTCGTATATCTGTCGGATGTAGTAGGTTAATCTTGTTCGTTGTGAAGTTTATGGTGTGAGAACGACTGCAGCTTCTCTTCAGAACCAAATGTCTTTGACCTTCATACCAAACTCAGTCCTGCTGTTGTGTAACTTTATTTTGAAGGTCAGTGTACTAAAGGGAAGTAGTTTGTTTCCTGTTTCATGTGGAGCTGACTGAAGCTCCTCCTCTGTCTACACTCAAATTTCACTGAAACTTTATAATGATTTTCATGATCAATTAATCTACTCATTATTTTCTTGATGAACTGATTAATCAATAAAATGTCAGAAAACAGTGAGTCTGATTTCCCAGAGCTCGATGTGACGTCATCTGACCGACTGTCCAAAAGTCCCAAAGCTGTTAATTATTATGTGACCAAGAAAAACATCACATTCTCACATTAAAGAAGCAGGGAACCAGAAAATGATATAAAAAAAAATTATAATAATTTTCTGTCAAGTGACCGATGGATTAATCGCCTGATTGTCGCAGCTCCACAGTCAGAGACATGTCTTATGGTGTAAAAGCGAGTGGTCTTAGTCCTACCTATTTATTAGATTTGCTTTTATCATACGAACCCTCAGGTCCTCTGGTACTGGCCTTTTAATCGACCTCAAATTTAGAACAAAACTCACAGTGAGGCATCGTTTCATAACCATGGTCCACGTCTGAGGACCACCTGCCCGAGGATCAGCTGCATGAGGATCAGCTGCCCGAGGATCAGCTGCCCGAGGATCAGCTGCACGAGGAACAGCTGCCCGAGGAACAGCTGCACGAGGATCAGCTGCACGAGGATCAGCTGCACGAGGAACAGCTGCCTAAGGATCAGCTGCCCGAGGATCAGCTGCACGAGGAACAGCTGCCTAAGGATCAGCTGCCCGAGGATCAGCTGCCCGAGGAACAGCTGCCCGAGGATCAGCTGCCCGAGGAACAGCTGCCCGAGGAACAGCTGCCCGAGGAACAGCTGCACGAGGAACAGCTGCACGAGGATCAGCTGCACGAGGAACAGCTGCACGAGGATCAGCTGCCTGAGGACCTGAGGGCCGCACAGACTGCTAATGTTTTTAAAAGCAAACTATTTTCAGCCTGGCTTTAAATTGTCTTTTTTTATTTTGTATTCATATCATTGTGTATTGATCTATTTATTTATTTTTATTAATCTGTTTATCTAGCTGGTATATTCTTCCATTTCATTATTTATTTCATTATTATTTAGTTATTATTATTTTGTTTATCCTGCCTCTGGTGTTTCCCCACGTATGATAACGTTTCCTCAGTTAGTCTTGACGTTTACAGTACAGTGAATTGATTGATTGGTAAAATTAGAAAAAGGAAATGTAAATCCGTCCATTGTGTCTTTGACACTAAAATGTCAATTTGTGTGTTTTGTGTTGCAGCGTCTCCACGAGGGTGTCATCAGGGATCTGGAGCGGTTGGAGAGGAAGAAGGAGAACCTGAGGCTGCTGGAGGAGCAGAGGACTCTTACCAGACAGCTGGAGGACGAGAGACAACGCAGACAGGCAGAGCTCCACCCACAGGACCAGTGAGACAGGTAAACACACCTGTCCACATGGCAGCCAGGTGTTGTCACCAAACAGCAAACACAGCAACACATTTAAAGCAACTTTTACCTTTCTTGCATTTCACACAGCACTTGGAAAAAATTTGAACATCCACAACTCCTCCTCCCTCCAAAGTCCCATCCCCCTCCTCCATTACGTCCTCATTACGTCTATGATAGACGTAGCCGTTAGCAAGGTAACGTTAGATACGGAAGAGGAGAGCGAGTGTAACACGCCAAGAGAAGAGTATAGTATAGTATAGTATATAGAGAAGGTAACGTTAATGTTTCAGAGGCTACGCTACAGAAGGCTAACGTTAGCCATTAGCAACTGGATGCTGTGTTGTTGTATAACGTCATATGTTATATTAGAAGCAAATTTTCAAATAAATAAAAGTTTTTCCTTTTTTGAAAATAAAGGTTTTTTGTACAAACTTAAAGGCCTTTCTGCATTTTGGAATCCGTTTCAGTACTTAATACAAAAAACGAAAAGATGGTACAGCACTGTAAAAAAGAACAAAGGCATTTCTGCAATGTACAGTGCATCTGGAACGTATTCACAGCTCTTCACTTTTTACAGCCTTATTCCAAAATGCATTATATTCATTTTTTTCCTCAAAATTCTACACACAACACCCCATAATGACAACATGAAAAAAGTTTTTTTGAAATGTTTGCAAATTTATTAAAAATAAAAAAAACTAAGAAATCACATTCAGAAGATGGACAACAGGTTTCAGGTATGAATCAGCTGACAAATCATCAGTGAAGTCTTGGAGTGGGCTGAGAGCCTTGTTTAAAGGTTCCAGGACGTCCAGGTCTTGCCATGAGGGCAGTAGCTGTCGTGTTTTGCGGTCTGTAGAGAGAACCTTGGTCAAAGCACGTTGTTGTTCCAGGACTCTTGCTGTCATTTTCTGCTTGGATCCTCATCATGTTTGGCAGTCTGTCACCATGGCGTGTTGTGGAAGGTAGAGCTCCCTCTGTGCCTCCCTCAAGGCTTCTCTTTTCCTCCAGCTGTGAGAGAAGTGGCCCACAAGCTTGCTGCATATCCCTGTTACTAGTTTATATCCACAAGCCATTATATCACTTCTGCTTAAAAAAAATAAAGATCCTTTTAAATGCCGATGTAAAAATTTATGCTAAAATGCTTGCACGAAGACTCCAGCCTTTTATGATCAGACTAGTTTATTATGAGCAGACAGGTTTTATTAGATCTAGGCTGGCATCAGATAATGTGAGAAGGTTATTACATATAATACATGGCACCTCCTCATCGCCACTACCAGCCGCTGTCCTTTCACTGGACGCTATGAAAGCTTTTGATTGTTTGGAGTGGCAGTATCTTTGGTCAGTGTTAGAGGTCATGGGTCAGGGGTCCTCCTTCATAAGTATGATTAGGACATTGTATGCTAACCCTACAGCTATGGTATTAACAGGCAGAACTTGTTCCTCCCTATTTAACATAGCCAGAGGTTCCAGACAGGGATGTCCACTGAGCCCTCTTCTTTTTGCTCTATCTCTGGAACCTCTGGCTCAGACAGTTCACACGGCCAATGGTGTCACACCTATTACCATCTGTGGGACACAACATCACACATCCTTCTATGCCGATGATGTTTTACTTTATTTAAGTAATCCTCAACAGTCTATACCTAACATTTTTTTCTATTTTTTGAAGTTGGTGATTTATCATGCTACAGAATAAATTGGACAGAGTCAGCATATTTACACCTGAATGACCTTAATAGAAATACCACACCACCCTCTGGTATACCAATCGTAAAACAATTTAAATATCTGGGCATTGACCATTCTGCATCACTGCAGAACATTGTAAAGTTTAACTTTGAGAACAACCTTATAAGATCACTCGAGATCTTGAAAAATGGTCAACACTGGCAAATTCTCTCAGACGTCTCATATCAGTCATTAAAATTAATGTGCTTCCTAGGTTCATCTTTGTGAGCTCAATGCTGCCTTTGCAACCTCCATGTTGTTTTTGGGACAGAGCACAACGCATTATTACTAAATTCATCTGGAACGATAAGCACACCCGCATCAGATTATCCACAATGCAGCGAGGCAGTCCTGCTGGGGGTCTCTCACTTCCCAACTTGAAGGGTCATTCTCACTGCCGCGATGCAGAATGCGGGACGGATTTGCGGAATATTCGTGCAGCGCTTTTCCGTGTTTAAACCATACACACAGGCGCGGTACGGACGCGGTGCGGAATTTCGTTTTGTTGTGTTCCAAGTCTGCGCAGTGTGAACGGGTGTGGATGAACATGGACGACAGTAGCAGCAGCAGCGAGCTAGCAAGCTAACGTTTAACAAGCGTCAGCATCAACTTTCTTTAGCACTTACCACTCTCACTGCAGCCACCAAGCTGGACAATGGACTGCCAGACGTTGTCCTTTAATTCATTGTTCATAAAATCTGTGAAACGAGGTTTTTCAACCTTTCTCCCATACTGTCCTGCCTGACTGGATTTTGGACTCTCCCAGGTCTGCGCAGCGTCACTATAAACAAACAATTTGATTGGCCCAGCTGTGTAGTTCCGCCGGCGAATTCCGCAGGGGTCTAAGTCTGGGCGGAAACTTTTTTTTTACACCGCACGAAAGTGCCGCCCGGTATGCAAACTTCCATTAGAACCCATGAAATCAGCTTTTATATTTTTCCGCGAGAATAATCCACGTGGATATTCGCCCTCAGTGAGAATGGACTTTTAGGCTGTATCACTGGGCCTTCACATTGCGTACATCACATCACATAGTCAGCTGGTACGATAGTAAAATTGAGGTTGCATGGCGTGCACTGGAGGAGAACTTGGGTCTTCCATTAAAGCTGGATGAAGTTTTATTCTCTGATACCCCTTTAAATAAATGTAAACTTTGCTTTGGTCCCATTGTGTCTAACCTAATAGTGGTCCAGAGGGAAACAGAAAAGTTTGTGGAATTTCATCCGATTGGAACCTTTACTCTCCTATCTTTAACAATGATGGGCTGTTGATTGGTAAATCCTCAATAAAGTTTGGTCAGTGCCGGCAGTGGTACGACAAGGGGATACATTCTTTTGGTAACATATTTGGGGACAAGGGCTTGTACTCTTTTGAGGACCTCTCTATCCAGTTCAGTTTACAACGTTACACGTTTTTATTTTTATCTACAGTTGAGGACAGCCATGAAGACCTATGGGGTCTCTTGGCAGGCTCCACTTGAAGAGCACTCATTGCTCAAGGTATTACGTCAGTCACAGGGGGAAAAGGTGTTGTCTCTAAACTGTATGACCATATTTTGGAGAGAACCTACCTGCCATTATTGTTCAACTCGTTATGACAATTAGATATTCCTGACCTTATCCCAGGGTTTAATTGGGATGATACTTGGGATATGGTAAACCAATCTTCCAGAGACCCTGACCATCAACAAATTCACTTAAATTTTATTCAGAGGACATATATTACTCCCTGGAAACTTTACAGTGTGAAGCTTAAAGCTGACTCAAATTGTACACTGTGCCATACTGGGGCAGTTGGTACCTTTTATCATATCATATATGGGAATGTCCTGGCGTAGTTAATTTCATGTAAAGTGATAAAAGATAATCTGTCCACTATACGACACACCCCTATCTCCTCTCCTTCTGTGCTGACTCTTAATGATCTCTCTCAGCTCCAGTTACGAAAACCCCAAAAGCGTGTCTTTTTGTCTGGTTTGACAGCTGCAAAGAAGATGATCGCAACTCGGTGGAAACCTCCACATATACTAACCTGCCGGCAATGGCTGCTCACTTTCATTGATGTTGTTTATCTTGAATTATCTACATCACACATCCATGGGGCAAAAGAGGAGACTATGACTACAGTTACATGATGGCTTCTCATTCGGAATGAAATGAATCTGAATGAAATCATTCTGAATTAAAGTCTTTCCAGGTAGTTTACATGGGAAATATTCATTCCGAATGAGGGTTTACACAGAGATCAGTTCAATCACCTTTATTCAGGTCTGCGCAAGGTTTGGGGCAGGGAAGGTTTCTGATTGGATAGGGGGCGGGGCGGATGTTATGCGTTTATGTTTACTGGAAGAAAACACTGTAGTCCTCGCTCCGTATAACAAGATGCTTGACGACGCCGTTCTTAGTGCCTTTTTTGGGCTTGTTTTGCTTATATTCTTGAAGCAGCAGTACGACAACAACCTTGTTCTGCTAATGCTTCGTCTGTTGAGGAGGAGAAGGGAGATAGAAGGTCGAAGAAGGGAGGTAGAAGACCGTGCTGTGGAGAATGGAAACCGGTGAGTGCAACGAGTCCGACTGCTCTATCTCAGCCTGTTGCTATGCACGCTATATACGTCATCGCACCAGAAGGGCAAGGAAACGAGCATGTGCAGAAAGACCGGAATGAACTTAAAGAGGAATGAGTGTATACATGGACACAAAATTTTTTCATTTGGAATGACAAACGGAATAAACGACCCCCTTTAATCGGATTTAATTTTTAATCGGAATGACCGTTTACATGACCACTTTTAATCGGAATGGTCTTTCATTCCGATTAAAAGTGGAATTAAACTGTCCATGTAAACGTACTGAATGAGGCTTTGGGCACAAACAGGATCTCAAAGGCCTTTTAACTTGAAAAGGACCCCCCGCCTTTTTTTCCCTTCTCCTAACCTTTTTATTATCTATTTGATTTACTAAATTATTCAATTGTGTTTTTATCCTCAGGTCCTGCTTCTGTGTTCCCTGTTTGGGCTTTATAATCTACATTCTTTCTAACTGTTGTAGACACCTGTCATCATCTATGATGGGCCATCATTTTATGTTTATTTATTTATTTATTTTTAATTTTGGTTTATTTGTATTTATTTATTCATTTTATATATATAAATATATATTATTTATTTATCTATTTATTTTTTACTTTTTTTTTGCTGCAGATATGCTGTGCTTGTTGGTATGTGCCAATATAGAATGTATGTATAAGCAGTGTGTAGATCCTTGTATGCACATGCACATATATTGTGTAACTATATATCTAGGCAAATAATTCAATGTGAATCCATCTGTATCAGTCTGTACACTTTGTGGATCAAAGTGAACCTTTACATATGGTGATTTGTAATTTTAACCTAAACAAAGAAAAGCGTAAAATTTCCAGAAAGGTAAGTGTTGCTTTAAAGGGATATTCTGTCAATTTCTACACTGTTGAAAAGTTGATAATGTGCAGCCACAGAGTCTGACGTGGTCCAGGACTCCTCCTGCTCTCTGAAACAGGGTCCAGATAAATGTCCGTCTTTTGAAGTAAATAAACTAAGTCATGTGGAGCAGATTTGGGTTTTAGCTTCTGGATAGATGCTCCAGACTTTATCTCATCCCCTC
This sequence comes from Epinephelus lanceolatus, assembly GCF_041903045.1. NCBI lineage: Eukaryota > Metazoa > Chordata > Actinopteri > Perciformes > Serranidae > Epinephelus > Epinephelus lanceolatus. The sequence goes on from NC_135736.1 coordinate 50,508,172, forward strand.
ACTCAGCTTCATCGCAGGCAAAACTAGTATTTTATTGGATTATTGTAGGCGGCACGGTGGTGCAGTGGTTAGCACTGTCACCTCACAGCAGGAGGGTTCCTGGATTGAACCCAGGGTGGGGAAGCTGAGTTGTGGGTGGAGTTTGCATGTTGGAAAATGAATGACTGAATGAATGAAAGAGTATTGTATTCAGCTGACTCCTCAGCCCACAGCTCAGGTGACCAAACATGAAGTCAGGTGACCTAAAGTCTCCTGAACATGAAACCTCTCAGTGTTTGTTCCGCTGACTCATATTGATGATCCAGGGTTGAACTGTGATGGCTGAAACAGCAGGCTGTGACTCAGCTGGTGTTTACCTGTACAGGTGTCACTGAGGCTCAGAGATGGACAGCAGCAGCGAGCAGCTGGGCGGAGGTGAGGACGACGCAGCCTGCACGTCGGCCTCAGAGGGTTTGGAGGAAGGGGAGGTGGAGGGGGAGACTCTGCTGATTGTGGAGTCGGAGGATCAGGGATCGGTGGATCTGTCACATGACCAGAGTGGAGACTCTCTGACCAGTGATGTGGGCGAGGAGGCTGAAGGAGGCTGGGCCTGCGAGGACATGTCCTTCTACTGTGACCGCTGCCACAAGTGGGTCCCTGCAGGTGAGCCTCATTTATCTGCTCCTCCATGTCTCACATCACGTCCTGAATATGAAGAATGGGGAAGAATCAGTAGTGTCGATGACATGACACCGAACTAAAACATTCGGTTATCAAAGATCTGTGTCCTCAGCTGGTGTCCAGGTTTGTTTCTGTCCTGTCAGCAGTTTGAGTTTGTGACTGTTTGTGTTTGTTTCTCAGCTCAGCTCAGAGGTGAGCAGCCCAGCTACCTGAAAGGAGACAACTTCTTTAAATTCATCTGCTCCGACTGCTCCGAGGACGGAAAGGAGAGCTTCGAGAGGATGAGACTCACCTGGCAGCAGGTACAACCTCACCTGCTGCTGCTGATGATGGTGATGATTATTATGACCAACATCGAACAGCAGAGCGCCGGCCTCAGGCCCCTCCTCCAGTATCAGGCCCTCCTCCAGTATCAGGCCCCTCCTCCAGTATCAGGCCCCTCCTCCAGTATCAGGCCCCTCCTCCAGTATCAGGCCCTCCTCCAGTATCAGGCCCCTCCTCCAGTATCAGGCCCTCCTCCAGTATCAGGCCCCTCCTCCAGTATCAGGCCCCTCCTCCAGTATCAGGCCCTCCTCCAGTATCAGGCCCCTCCTCCAGTATCAGGCCCTCCTCCAGTATCAGGCCCCTCCTCCAGTATCAGGCCCCTCCTCCAGTATCAGGCCCCTCCTCCAGTATCAGGACCCATCCCGTCTCTTCCCCCTAAAAGCCAATCACAGCTGAACCAGGAAAGATATCAGCCAGTCGTGTTGTTGTATTGACGGAAATGCTCTGTGTCACTCTGCTGTAAACTAAGTTGTCGTTGTGAAAGCGTGCACGGTACAACTGAGTGAAAACGCGGCTTTTAACCTTATTTTGGGACAAAGTCATCGAACTTTAAAGCGGCACCAGTGACACAAAGTTAAACTACATAAGGTTAATATTTCATTATAACTGAAACTTATAAAGTCACGTAACGTTCACATTAAGCACCGAATAATTTTTACTAACCTTATGAGTTTGCTAACATTAGTTAGCTATAATGATATAATAATGATAGACGTTATTTATACAGCACCTTTCAGACAAGACATGCAGCACAAAGTGTTTCACAGTGAGGGCAGTATGAGCAGAAGGTGAAATAAATAACTCATGACATCATCAAATCTTAGAATGAATCATAAAATCAAGATGTTAAAAGAGCTGCAGCAGCAGGAACCACATAAAGAGAGTCGAGCCAGTTTAAGTGAACCGATAAAAACATTCAGCAAGCAGCTTCTCTGTCTACAGGTAGTGTGTTCCACAGCTTTGGCGTCACTGACGACGGCTGCATCCCCAATCTTCTCCCAATAAACCAGCAGCAGGTCATCGCAGTGTTCTTGGAGGCAGACAGTTAACAAGGGAGTTAGTGATGTAGCTCAGTCCCAGCCCATGTAGGGCTTTGTATACAAGGAGGAGGAGCTTAAGATCAACTGGTAATGTAACAGGAAGGCAGAGCAGAGCAGCTCAGACTGACCTGATGTGCTCTCTCCTCTTGGTTCTGGTTAACAGCTGAGCTGCCATGCTGATGTCACCAGCAAGCTAACACTAACGTTAGCTCCCAGTTCATGAACGTAGATACTGGTGCAACCGCAGTCTGCACATCTGGGTTCTTCTGACGGCACCGATTGAAACAACATGTTCTACTTTGTGTGTCTGGATCTTCTGCTTCTTGTCGTGGTTTTGAACAGATGTGTGGAGTCGAGTATTTAAACTGGTGGTGTTGGTGTTCTGCCTGAGGTTGGGGGTGGGGCTTGACGGTGGAGGTCTGCTGCCGTACACTGTTGGCTCTGCTGGCTCTAAACACAGAGCTATTTATTGAACTCACTGTGAACACACACACACACACACACAAAAACAACAACAACACATACACACCTCCGATATATGAAAACTAAAGCTAAAGGCTTCTGTTGGTTGTGAAAATATTTGTGCGTTGTCTTTGTGTCAGGTGGTGATGTTGGCCATGTACAATCTGTCTCTGGAGGGGACGGGCCGACAAGGTTACTTCAGGTGGAAAGAGGACATCTGCGCTTTTATTGGCCGACACTGGAACTTCCTGCTGGGAACAAGGTCACTGGAACTTACATTAATACTGTTATTAACATGATGTCGTATACTGACCTGTTTGTATTATACTGTTGTCATGTCATGTCTCTGGTGGTGTGACCATGTACACATGGTCTCATGTTCACTAACTACAGGTAACTGACTTCTTTTGCCACCTGGAACTAAATCTAGTGCTTTGTTACTCTGGTGGAAAATACAGAACTAGTTCCTGAGTTTCTCAAAACGTTCTTAGTTCACCAGGGAACCAACTTCCTGCAGTGGAAACGGCCTACAGACGGCGAAGCACAGGGTAAAAAAAAATGCTGATGTTTTGAGGTGTAACTGGTCACTGCACCTCTGCTGTTCCCTCACTATCCACATGACTCTGGTTCAGCACTTCCCGTCAGGATGGACCATTCTCCAATGGACAGAGGATTCCTGTTTCAGTGTTTGATCCGACCGTCTAAAGGAGCTTTTTACTTGGCTAGATTATACCACTTACAGACTCTACGCGCACGTTGCCGACACTTTTGTGAGCATCTATACTTGTGTGGTGGTGTGTCTGTGTCACTCTGCAGTTACACCTCCAAAACACTAGTCAGTGGCGGAGTTTCTGTGAAGTGCTGTAAAGTTTAGTTGACTCTAAACACACGTTAAAAACACGTTAAACACACATGTTAAACACACAAACACACATTAAACACACGTTAAACACACCGACAAAAACACACGTTAAACACACAAACACACATTAAAGACACGTTAAATATAAATTAAACACACGTTAAACACACACGTTAAACACACCGATAAAAACACACGTTAAACACACACGTTAAACACACCGATAAAAACACACGTTAAACACACACGTTAAACACACCGATAAAAACACACATGTTAAACACACATTAAACACACATGTTAAACACACATTAAACACACACGTTAAACACAAATTAAACACACGTTAAACATAAATTAAACACACGTTAAACACACCGATAAAAACACACGTTAAACACACCGATAAAAACACACATTAAACACACCGATAAAAACACACATGTTAAACACACATTAAACACACACGTTAAACACAAATTAAACACACGTTAAACACACCGATAAAAACACACATTAAACACACATTAAACACACATGTTAAACACACATTAAACTCATGTTAAACACACATTAAACACACGTTAAACACACGTTAAACACACGTTAAACACACACGTTAAACACACGTTAAACAAACACACGTTAAACACACATTAAACACACGTTAAACACACTGATAAAAACACACGTTAACACACATTAAACACACGTTAAACACACACAAACACATGTTAAACACAAACACGTTAAACACATACAGACACATGTTAAACACAAACACACATTAAATACACATTAGACACACATTAAACACACAGTAAACACACATTAAACACACAGTAAACATGGCTTAATAGACAGTTTCAACCACAAATCAGCTCCATTACAACTCAAACGGTTCACTGAAAAAACATACTTATACTAAACACATTTTCTAGGCAAATACAACATGCTAACGTTATTAGCACAAGCCTATGGCATTTAACATTGTATAAATTAGCCTAGCAGCTAGCAGAGATTTGCTCTGCTCATATTTCAGCCAGGATAAATCACACACAGTGTGTGGAGGCTTTATTGTCTTCACAATTTATTGTTTCTTATCTGTGAAGTTAAAGTAAATCAAAGCTTTGTTTCCACTGAGGGAAATGGTTTCAGCTTACAGAGACAGACAGGAGGTCTGCGTCACTGTGACACTGTGGAGTTACATTTCTGGGGAGGTGCACGTCAGGCTGCGGTGTAGGATACAGTGTCGATTCAATACAGAAGTATAAATCCCACGTTACTCTGCAGGAAGAAGACATCAACATGGTGGAGCACGGTGGCCGGCTGCCTGTCGGTCGGCAGTCCTACTTTCTTCCGGTCTGGAGCGCAGGAGTTTGGTGAGCCTGGATGGTGGAAGCTGGTCCAGAACAGACCTCCAACTTTACGGCCGGAGGTGGACAAATCCATTACTAAGGCTAAAGGTAACCGCCACCTGCACTGATCCAGGAGAGCTGTGGCCAAAGGTCTCGGTTAACCTCTGCAGGTAAACGACACTGAGCTGATTTTTTTTTTCTTTGGCAGCCTCGAAACCTGCCTTGGACCCGATCATCACCGTGGAGGGCCTTAGGAAGCGTGGAGCCAGAAACCCTGTGGAGAACGCTATGCAGCTGAAGGAGAAGCGCTGTCGCACACAAGAGGCCAAAGACATCCGACGTGCTCAGAAAGAGGCAGTGGGAGGCTACACCGACCGTAGTGCCTCCTCCACGCCGGTCAAACTGGGAGGAGGCCGTGGAGGTAGTGCAGGGCGGCGGCCTGACCTCGTCCTGGAAAAAGGTGAAGTCATTGATTTCTCCTCCCTCAGCTCATCAGACAGAACACCACTCACCAGCCCGTCACCATCACCTTCACCTGATTTCTCTGCCCCGGGGACGCCGGCATCTCATTCAGCAACACCCAGTCTGCTGTCGGAGGCGGACCTCATCCCAGATGCCATGCCTCCACAGGCTCTGTTCCACGGTGAGTTAATGTTTGATTCATCCAGTGTTTTCTGTCTGTTGTGAGTAGTTTTGTTTTAACATGATGTTAAAACCTGCTTGGACCTTCAGACGATGAAGAGATGGAGACGGAGGGAATGATTGACCCAGGGATGGAGTACATTCCTCCCCCTAGCGCCAACCTTGTTGCCCGCAAGAAGCTCCGGCCAGCACCCCCACACATCAAATGTGAAGCAGAGAGCGAGGACGATGAAGGCCGTGAGCGCGAGGATGACTTTGAAGAGCCAGTGGGACGCAGTGAAGGTCCGTCTCTCTCCACTGGCCGGTGTGTTGGTGCTGGAGGGCCTGAGCGGAGGAGGATAACTCATCCTGAGAAAACAGACGGAGCTGGCGGCATCTCACAGAGTCCTCGCTTCGCTCCCCTCAGTCTTTACGAGGAGAGAATGCTGCTGCGTCGGCTGGATGCCTGCCCCTTGGCCTTGGCTGTCACTCCACAGGCCAAACGCCTCCACAGGAAGCTGCTGGTTCGTCAGGCCAAGAGGCAAAGAGGGCTTCCCCTGCTGGACATTGACCGGGCTGTCAGTGCAACCCTCAGCCTGGTGGGAGGGATCTATGGCGCCCATGGGGTGGGGAATCTCATGCGAGGAGGAGCCATGGGAAAATACTGCACCAACAGCCAGGAGCTGCGTATTCTTGATCGCTTCCAGGTATTGTCAAGATTCATCCTGGTGTTAGTCAGTCTGAAATCTTTTACACTGTCCATCTGATGTAGCCCTCTGGTTTATACGCACATCCCTGCCTTACGTTGTGTCCTAGCATCCTATTTCAGCCGGAATTGGTTAATGTTAAGGAAGCAATGTAACCTCAAGATGACTTTTTGTTAATGCTGCCTTTGGAAAAATTCATGATGGTAGCTGGTGCATATGTTTACACATATGTTAAAACTATTGTAAATTATTTAAATATCACTTACGGAGAAATTGGTCTGAACATGGTTCTGAACTCTGCCGGCTGTCGTTTGAAACAGAGTATCAGAGAAACTGCTCTTATAGTTACGTTGCTACCCGTCTATAATGTTCAGTACTAACAGAGCAGCAGTAAAATGTTTAAATGAAACATGCCTTTGGTAAGCGTTTGACGACTGTTGTTTCAGCCAACTGCTTTTGATTTGTGGATGATGAAGCTCTTTTGAAGAACACAGAGTGAATCACTGATGCAGACTGTACATGAATGTGTTTGTGTGCAGACCAACTTTTCTTGCAGAAGGGGCGTTCAGCAGCACTCGGTGTCCTTCTGGCATCGTCTGATGGGAGCAGAAGGCAGTTTGGACCAGAGCATCAAGAGTCCATACACCTCTCGCATCCTGAAACCATACATCAGGTAAAGAGCTTCCCAAAATGTTTAATGAGGTAAAGAGGGTCCCAAAACCTTCTGGCAGGTAGAGAGTCCTCAAACTTTGTGTCAGGTTGAGAGAGCTCTCTAACTTTCATTGAGGTACAGAGAGTCCAGAGTCCAGATACCTTCTGGCAGGTTGTGGGAGTCCTATAACCTTCTGTTAGGTAATGAGAGTTCTCAAATCTTGTGTCAGGTATTAGATTCCCAAAACCTTTCATCAAGTGAAGAGACTCCTGAAACCTTCTGGCAGGTAGAGAGTCCTCAAACTTTGTGTCAGGTTGAGAGAGCTCTCTAACTTTCATTGTGGTACAGAGAGTCCAGAGTCCAGATACCCTCTGGCAGGTTGTGGGAATCCTATAACCTTCTGTTATAGAGTCCTGAAACTTTCTGTCAGGTAGAGAGAGTCCCAAGACCTTCCTTGAGGTACAGAGTCCTGAAATCTTTTGTCAGGTAGAGAGAGTCCTCAAACCTTCCATCAGATGGAGTAAGTCCCAAAACCGTCCATCAGGTATACAGTCCTCAAAACCTCCATCAGGTAGAGAGTCTTTAAACCCTCTGTCAGGGAGAAAGAGTCCTGAAATCTTCTGTCAGGCAGAGAGAGTCCTCCGACCTTCTGTTAGGTAAAGGGAGTCCTAAAATCTTCTATCAGGAAGAGAGAGTCCCAAGACCTTCCTTGGGGTACAGAAAATACCAAAGTCTTTCGTTCAATCAATCAATCAATTTTATTTATAAAGCCCAATATCACAAATCACAATTTGCCTCACAGGGCTTTACAGCATACAACATCCCTCTGTCCTTATGACCCTCACAGCTGATCAGGAAAAACTCCCCCCCGAAAAACCTTTAATGGGTTAGATAGGGTCCTCAAACCTTCCATTGGGTCGAAAGAGTCCTCTAAACGTCCGGAAGATAGAGAAAGTCCTGAAAGCCTTAAGTTTTGTGACATTATCTATCTCTGACATCTGCGTGTCAATGTCATCTCGTCAGTAGAAGTAATTGTTGTAGGTAGCACAGTAATAGTACCTCTCTCTGTTTGCTTTTCAGGAGGGATTATGAGAGTCGTCCAGTGAAGCTGAGGTTGTTGGCAGAGATTAAAGCATATCCTCACAGGAAGGAACCCGACTGGGTCCCTGAACCCAGCGCCCCAATCGACTACTGCTATGTCCGGCCAAACCACATTCCCTCTGTCAATGCTATGTGTCATGACAGCTTCTGGCCTGGTAGCAAAGACACACATCATCTTACTTACCTTGAACAACACTACTGTGAACCTGTCTCTCTAATTGTTTTGTCTTTTTTCTCCTGCAGGTGTGGACTTGTCAGAGTGTCTCCAATACCCAGACTTCAGCGTGGTCGTCCTGTATAAGAAAGTCGTCATCGGCTTCGGTTTCATGGTGCCTGATGTGAAGTACAATGAGGCCTACATCTCCTTCCTGCTGGTCCATCCTGAATGGAGGAGAGCTGGCATTGGTACCTTTATGATCTACCATCTCATCCAGGTGAGGCTCCAGAGGTCACAGTCCGTCCATATTAAAACCCTCTGTGTTTTCAAGAAATGTTGTGTGTTGTTTGGACGTGTTGTTTGTATTTTTCAGATGTTTTTTATGTTTTTAAAGGCGTTTTTTTGTGTTTTTTCAGTCATGTATTTGTGTTTTTCAGACTTGTATGGGGAAAGACGTGACACTGCATGTGTCGGCCAGTAATCCCGCCATGCTGCTTTATCAGAAGTTTGGTTTCAAAGCGGAGGAGTACATTCTGGACTTCTACGATAAATATTATCCTGTGGACAGCACTGAGTGCCGCCACGCTTTCTTCCTCCGACTGAGACGCTGAGACCAAGACTCTGTCAACACCTGAGTCCACCTGCAGGACCTGCTGAAGCCCAGTCAGTCCTGAGGAGACAGCTGAACAACAACCAGTGTGCAGCACGATGCCTGGCTCAAAGACACCTGGACAGATGCGGCTGAAAGAGGGGCGCAGGTTTTCAGTCAGTCCAAAGATTCATCACTGACTCTCCAGTTACAGACCGACGTCTGCTGGAGCCACACAACACTGACAAAATCAAACCTCACAGGATCTTTGGTGTCATGGAAAATGTGACCTTTGGTGCTTTCAGAAGAAATTTTCAACTAAGAAACTCGACTGATGTCAGAAAACACATCGTTTCATGTTGGACAGATCAAAATATCATTAAGTCTGATAATGTCTGCTTCCATATGTGAGCTGGTCAATTCTTGACTGATGACGTGATGTTACGTTTGATTCACGCCACTTCATGTCTCCTGTGGTCCAGTTTCTCAGTAAACTTGTTTTTCCTCTGAATGTTTCTGAGACATTAAAACCAAAACAAGTTTAATAATCAAAGTTTAGCAGCTGATTCATATTTAGAAGTGAAACATGAGCACATGAACTCATTCAGCAGACTGCAGTTTGTCCAGCAGGGGGAGCTGTAAGTTCCACAGCATGTGATGTGCTGACGTTGCCCTCTGCAGGTAAAGAAAGAAATAGCCCCAGTGTAACATTGAACCAGGCGACAGCTAAAATAAGATGATTAAAAAAGACTGTGGATAAAAAGTACGAGGAGAGAAGTTCAGCAGGAGGCTTTTTGAAACTAAATATTCACTTAAGATGATTTTGTTATTCGTGGTTAAAGACTGACGGCCTGGAAGACTGTCATTGTTGTTTTTATGTGAATTTAATTATTTTTTTCTTCAGAAAAAAACGAGCTGTTGCAGCATAAACATGTTAATTTTCACCACTGACTGGAAGTTGTGTGCAAATCTTGCTAAAGAAAGATAACCCCAATCAGCCTGATGGTGGCGCTGTAACTAAGACCCAGACATTTTGGAAAAGCCATGCCCCTCACACCATAAGAGGGACTGTGTTGGAATTCGACACCCAGCTGAATGTGCTTGACAAAAAAGCCTCAAGAACCATTAAAGTCTGTGAAACTAGATTATCCGCCATTTTGAATTATTATCCAGTGAACTTTAGAGGGGGCGTGGCTCAGCACATATTTAGACCTAACTCCACAACGACTGACTGAGCCAATCATCTCAAAAGTTGCAGGAATAATCCCTGAAAGTTTCAATGAAATTGGCCATTAGGGCAAGGCAGGTTTATGTCTACAGCACATTTCAGCAACAGAGCAACGCTGTTTCCCAAGTAAAATATCAAATGCAGCGAGACAAGGTGCAAAAGAAACACAGTGTAAAAAGACGTTTAAAAGCAATTCTTCAAAGAACAAAAAATAAAAAGTCAAAATATACTGAGACAGGTATAAAAATACAAGAATAAAACTTACAGTTCAAATCAGTTAAAGTATTTGTAGAATATAAATCACAGTTCAGTGTACGTCAGCAGTTCCCAACCGGTGCAGATTTCTCCTCCGTCATCAGTTCAAGGTCCACACGGTTTAATACACTCAGCGTCATACTTGAGTTTTGCGGTATTGTCGAAAGAGTTTCCTGTCTGTCAAGTAGCTGTCTGTTAGTCACTCACCCTACAGCAAGAAACAGCACTTCATAATAAAAGCTCTGTGCATGATACTCACTGCACTTCAAAATAAAGTGTGGTTTTTTTGACAAACTTGACACCTCAGAGAGTCACTAGCAGCCCATTCAGAATGGATCTGCAACTCACTTTCGGACCGCCACCCACCAGTTGGGAACCACTGCTGAGAGAAGTTAATAAATTTTTGATTTAATAAAAAGCAGCAGGAAACAAAAGTTTTAAGTCTTAATTTAAAAGAAGTGAGAGTTGGTGTAGAGCTGCAGTTTTCTGGGAGTTCTGATCTGTGGAGAATAAAAACTGCTTCTCCATGTTCAGTCTTGACTCTGTGGACACAATGCAGACCTGTCCCTGAAGACCTGAGAGATCTGGATGGTTCAGACTGTAGCAGAAGGTGAGACCATTCAGAGCTTTATTTTGAAAGGGATTCTCTGCCAGACAGAAGTCAACGTGAAGACCTCCTGTGAAGAACTGTCTCGGTCTCAGTGAGTACTCGAGCAGCAGCGATCTGAATCCTCTGCAGTTGTCTGATGATAAAGACTCTGTTACAGTAGTCGAGTCTACTGAAGATAAATTCATGGACAAGTTTGTCCAGATCCTGCTGGGACATCAGTCTCGGCAGGATCAGTCCTTTTGTCTTCAATATATCCTGAAGGTGACGGCAGGCTGACTCTGCAACTGAATGTAGCTGTTGAAGTTCAGCTCTGAGTCCATGACCACAGATTTCTGTCTTCCTCTGTGGTTCTTAACATTGAGCTCTGAACATTGAAATCGTTCATCCTCACCTCCAAAAACAATGACCTCAGTTTTCCCTTTGATTAATTGAAGAAAATTGCGTCACATCCAATCCTTGATTTGTTCGATGCTCTCAGTCAGAGCTTGAGTTGGACCATCGTGTCCTGGTGACATCGTTATGTAAATTTGAGTGTCATCTGCAGAACTGTGGCAACATATTTTCTGAGCCAGTGAAAACATGTAGATGTAAAACAGAAGAAGTCCCAGAATGGAGCCTTGGGGAACTCCTCGTCATTTTTGTCCACTCAGACTTGTAATTCAGGCATGAAAATCGCTCACCTTTCGGCGAAATTTGCCGTTATAAATACAAAATGGATGACTTACGTGAATCGTGTAGATCCGATGAGAAATTTTTTTTTTGGGGGGGGGCTATTTGTTAAGTAGGAATTTAACCAGTTTAGTACTGTGCCAAAAAGTCCATCCCAGTTTTCTCATCATCTCCTAATATGTTGTGGTCAACGAAGTTAAATGCGGCACTGAGATCCAGAAATACTGAGACTGAGATTCTGCTGCGGTCTGTGTTTGAGTGGACGTCAGTTTAGTGCCATGAAGTTATTCATTGGGTGAAAACGGCTTTTACAGTGACTTAACTTAAAAATAGGAGGTCTGACATATTTAATAATAATATATAATCAATCAGTAGTGACAGGTACAGATTATTAGTGTGATGCTTCTGCTGAGTTGTTATTTCACATTTTTCTGTATTTTTTTAGCATCTAACTGCTCCTGCATACTTTTAGCCACAGAATGTTCAGCTCCTTGCGGTCATGGTTGCCATGACTTTTTTTTAAATCTTTCTTTAAAAAAGGTTGTTTTGCTGCCTCTCACAGCAGCTGGAGTTGGACAAAAAATAACTTCATTCACTGGGCCGACTGCCGGCAACTTTTAAGGTGGAACGTTAACTTGTAATGTTACTCAATGCATGAGTTGATGACGTGAATCCATCAGCACACCTTAAATTTCACTGTGACAACTTTGACCATCACTTTAGTTTTTATATGACACACACTTTTAGTAATGACTTTAAAAATATAGATTAATTTGGAGCGGATTATGTGAAGGTCATATATTCTAATCCTCACTTCCTGTGGGCTACAGCAACACTAAACCCCTGAGCTTGCCTGAGAAGGACTAAATGCACAAAGCTGCTATTTTTAAATATCCCATGGAGAGAGACTCTCACTGCAGCCTGTTCTATTTTGTTGTGAAAATGTGGGCGTGCAGCCTCGTTCTGTGGACGATAAACCAGGTGCAGACTTCCATCTGTGTCACCGCTGATGAGGAAATACAGCGAGTGCTGGACGGAGCAGTGAGTGACAACAACCCCGCCCACATTTAAGAGGACTGTCTGAACACACCGAGGGTCTAGGGACCATGTCTGAAGGCTTACTGCTGGTTCCAGAGGGACTGGACTGAAAGGGTTTGGTGGAGACGGGGCTGATGGGACAAAATGTTGAGCTGGAGTGGAGGACTCGACTGTCAGAGTGCAGAGAGCTTCTTAAGCATTTCTCTTAAACTCGCTGTCACGCCCGCAAATTTTCATTCTACACACACCAATCAGTACATCCAATCTTCAAACCTTTATTTAATTCCACTTTGACATTCTACTCCCCGATATAAAGTATTTATACTTGTCTACATTTTTTGATCCACTTCTACTCCTGCATACTTTCAGCGACTGAAACCATTCATATCCAAACATTCTGCTCTTTTACGTCATGTCACTAAAATGCTTCAGCATTTCTAACTTCAGCCTTTTCAGTTGATGTTAAACCTTTGACCTTTTCTAGCAGTGTGTTTCTTAACATCTTTATGTGAAGCAGTTCAGCTTCCAGTTCTGCGCGTCTTTCGTTGTAGCTTTCAGTTTTTTTCAGCTGTGTAGTTGATGCGTTTGAGCTTCTTTAGGTGATTTTTTTTTTAATATTTCTGCATTTCAGCTGTCAGCATCCACACGTATTTTGTGCAGGAAACGTATTCTCTTGTTGTCTTCGAAGAATTGCTAGATGATTGCAGTGTTTAAGGCCTGTGGGAAGACACCTGAGAGGAGGGACAAATTAAGATTTGTAGAAGTTCTGAGGCTAGGAATGTGACAGTTTTGAAAAAGCCTGTTGGCAGAATAGTAAGACAGCAGGGGGCGCTGCAAAAGCAAAACAATGGTGGTGCCATAACACAAACACAAACACATAAACCATGTGTAAAATTTTAAAATGGCTCAACAGGGGGCGCCACCAGCTCCAAACACGTGAACTGGCTTTGTGAACATTTGTGTCATAAATCAATGAGTTTGTCCAAACATCACCAAACTCTGTGAATATTTTTAATGAAGCCTTTGAAGCGTCTTCCCAAAATATTTCTGCAGCTGACCAACAGGAGGTGACAGTGTTGTCAAAGAAGGGCGTGGCTTGTGAGAGCTTTACTGTGCGTTCACACCAAACGCGATGGACGCGATGTCATCGCCCGTAACGTGAGTATCGCGTCGCTTGATCACAAATGTCACCTTTTTGATCATCGCTTCAATCACGATGACGCAACCCTCCTCCCGCTATTTTCTTCACCTCCCGCTATTTTCTCGTCAACCATGGCTGAGTTAACTACCGTAGCTGCTCTTTATCTGTTGTGGACATCTGATTTGGATCGGAGACCCAAACGCCACCGTGTCTGCGTTCACAATATCCTCCAGAAACGCACACAGCTGGGTGAATATCATCACCTCCTGCAAGAGCTGCGTCTGGATGACGGTCGTTTCCAGCGGTACTTCAGGCTGACGCTGGCCCAGTTTGAGGACCTGTTGGCCCACTGATTGGATGTCGCAGCAAAGTTCAAATTTTTCAACTGAAAGCGACACGCAATGAGGCAATGGACGCGTCATCGTTTCATCGCGTCGCTCTTATCGTCTGAAACGCGTCGCCCGAAGCGACATCGCGTGTCATCGTGTCATTTACATTGATTTTGAATGGAAACTTGTGGCGTTCATTGCGTCCATTGCGTTTGGTGTGAACGCACAGTTAAACGTAAACACATGAGCGTCTCTGTCCAACCTGTTTATTTCTGTACAGAAACAGCTTTCAACTTTAAACAGTCCATGACAGCTTGGACCTCAAATTCACCACTTGTGGTTTTATTTGAAGTTCATTTTTTTAACAGAAAATAATTCAAAGCACCAAAGAGAGACTTAAGTTGGTGAACAGTGTTCATGAAAAAGTACCTGAAACAAAACACGTCCAGTGAACCAACACATCCCACCACAAAGCAGTAAGAGTACTAATTTGAATACTGTCTGTACCACAGGTCTAAAAATACTTCATTACTTGATGTTGTTTTAAGAGTAAACATGTTTTACATATGGATCCAGTTTTCCCAACATCTGGATGCTCCACATCAAACCAGCAGATTGTTGGTTTCGTTCTCACTGTCAGAAAACATCCAGGTTCAGTTTGGGTTTTCCCAGTTTACCCAGTAAGTCCAGTCCGGTCCGAGCAGCCAACAGAGACACCATGTCGTTACAGCCCGAGTCCACCGCCACGTCGTACGCCGTCTGACCCCTGGCGTTCCTCCGCCTCACAGTGGCCTTACAGCTGTAACCGGAAAGAGAGGATAATGTCATGATGATGTCACTCTGACATCAGGAAGTGGGAGGAGCAACAACAATGGCTAAATGATCTCTGTAACATCTGTGGAAACGCGTCGAACCAGTCAGGAGGAGGATCCTAAAGAAACCAGGTGACCTCACAGTTTTTTAGATGTGTTTCTGTGAGTGTGAAAAAATAAACTCTTCTTCATCCAGGTAAACATTTTATAAGAAAAATAACAAACGTCTTTTTGTCATTTGACTTTACAGCAAGAAGAGTTGGAGTCCCTTTGTACCAAGGCAGCGGCTCAGCTCCACAACAGGTGTTCACAGGTATTTTACCACTGACCGGCGGATACGTGTTCAGGTGCAGCAGTACTGGAATCAGTTCTGTTAGTAAAAGTACCGGTAGCAATTTTCTCTGAGTCATAAAGAGGTCACATGTCGGAGATGTGTTCGTACAGGTGTGTTATACCTGAGCAGGACCTGAGCACACTGCAGACCTTCAGAGCCCAGAGCCGCAGCCTCATGCAGAGCTGTGTTCTTCATCCTGAGGAGGAGGAGGAGACTTGTCAGACATGTTGGTTCTGTTTTTCAGAGATGTTTGCATGTTTTGGTTGTGTTGTGTGTTATGTGTGTTCGGAGGAGGATCAGGAGGTTTTAAATGTTATTCAGGTTGCGTCTGTCTCAACGTGTCAGGTAGCTCCTTGATTCCGTTCATTGTTATGAAAATCTGAAGTGATGTAAAGTGTCAGTTTGTGCAATGTTTGGTTCACGTGGTGACTTCAGGACGTTTGAACTCCAGTTTTTCTTGGCATTGACTTTATATGAAATTTGTCTCAAACATTCACTGACATCGTTTTGTCTTTGGTCTGAACCATAGACTGTATATAAAGATGGACGACGCGTCTCCGCTTCCCACTGTACAAAAATGAAGCCAAAATGTCTCTCATACTGCCGCTGCCATCTTGTGTAGCTGATGTCATGATCTTGGGTTCCCGCCCATACACCCACACGACCAATCACAAGCAGCACCTTTGATCATGAGTACACAGCTGTCAATCATGATGTCACATGAGATATTTTTTGGGGCGTTTTTAAGCCTTTAATGTATAGGACAGACAAGTGTGAAAGGGGGAGAGAGAGAGGGGGGATGACATGCAGCAAAGGGCCACAGGCTAGAGTCGAACCCGGGCCGCTGCGGCAACAGCCTTGTACATGGGGTGCCTGCTCTACCACTAAGCCACCGATGCCCCACACCCCCTTTTTAATTTAAATAACTTATTAAAACCAAAGTGATCAGAAAAACAAACACTTGAACAAACCTCAGCGTGAGAACGACCTGAAAATGACAGAAAACATCTTTGGGAAAAACTCTGTCCAATGTCCTGTCTGCTAACATGAAGGGGGTGGGATTTATGACCTGTACTGCAGCCAGCCACCAGGGGGTGATCCAGATGTTTGGAGTCTGATACCCACTGAAAACGTGTTTGACTTTGTGCTGAGTGTTCAGATGCAGCTCTCACTTTGGTCATACAGCGACCAGATGGCTCATAACAGCAGCCTAGGTACCCATATTCCACAGGACAGCTGGGGACATGATCATAAGTCAAAGCACATGTAGACTGGATGGACAAACTGCCATGACCTCCAGCAGCCCTGCGAGGGTAAAGAGCTGGTTCACCGTTCCACAACCAAGACGGAATCTGCATCGCTCCTCCTGAATCTCAGGTTCAACAATTGGAGCCTCCTTTCCAGCACCATGGAGTAAACTTTTCCTGGGAGGCTGAGCATTGTGATACCCTGATAATTGGAGCACACCCTCAGGTCCCCTT
This sequence comes from Epinephelus lanceolatus, assembly GCF_041903045.1. Taxonomy (NCBI): domain Eukaryota; kingdom Metazoa; phylum Chordata; class Actinopteri; order Perciformes; family Serranidae; genus Epinephelus; species Epinephelus lanceolatus. The sequence continues at coordinate 50,524,602 of NC_135736.1, forward strand.
TTTTAAAAATGAGAACCACCACTCCATAATTTCCGTACCCGATCTCCACGCAACACTGAAAAGGTGTGTCAGCCAAGACAGCACAACAATGTCCACAGACTTCATCATCTTCATCCACACCTGGCACCTTGCTGCTGGGGAGCTTCTGACTACCTCAGAGACCTCTGTTAGGAATATGAACGAGAGTTCCCCCAAGTCTTCAGACTTTGTCTCCTCCATGGAGGACATGATGGCCGGGTTCAGGAGTTCTTAAAAGTGTTCTTTACACCTCTCAACAGTATCCCCAGTCTGGCTCAGCAGCTCTTCTCCCCTGCTGAACGCAGTCTGAGACAAGCCGTGCTTTCCCTTCCTGAGGCGTCTAACAGATTGCCAGAACTTCCTTGAGGCCAACTGAAAGTCCTTCTCCATACCCTCCCCAAACTCCTCCCACACCCAGGTTCTTGCTTGGGTGAGTACCACAGCTGCAGCCCTTCTGGCCTACCGGCACCTGTCTGCTTCTTCAGGACATCCCTTGACCAACCAAGCCTGAAAGGCCTCCTTCACCCTTGGTGTCCATCAGTGGGTTCTGAGGTTGCCCCCACGACAGGCACTAACAACCTTCTGACCACAAAAAATACCTTAAAAAAGGTCTTTGAGGTCTTCAGCTCCCACCTGGAGAAGAATTCAAACAGGGGCCTCTGCCAGACTTTCCCAGTTCACCCTCACTACATGTTTGGGTTTACCAGGTCTGTCCAGCAGCCTCCCTGCCATTTGATCCAATTTACCACCAGGTGGTCATCAGCTGACAGCTCCAAGTATATCTAGATGTTCCACGTCTCTGGAGATGGTCTGCGATGCCAGAGCGGAGCAAAGCTGGGTGCCTGCAGCACCTGCCACCCGGCACACAGTGCAGCCGACCCTGATGCCTGTCCCTGCAGGTGGAGGGCCATCAGGGTGTTGACATTAACATTTAAATATGGACATTATGTCTCAGCTACATCAATGATACAACAAATGGTAATGAGAAAAGCGAGTTTTAACCAGATTCGCTGTTTTTTGTGGATTTTGTGATATAACAGAGAAGTTTTTGTAAAAACAGAATAATTTGTTGTAAAATACTGAGAAATTATCTTGATAACATCCAAATATGTCGTTCAAAACTGAGCAGATGTGATTTTCTCGTGTCGGCAGTGATAGTCATGAAGAACTGAAGCTGATCTCAGGTCTGTTGTTTGAAGTCTTACGGTCCAGACTGCTGATCGACGGCGGCTCCTCTCTGCACTAAAACAGGAAGGACGTCATGGTGGCCATTCAGCACGGCGACCGCCAGAGCATGTTGGCCATCACTGCTGCAACAGGAGGGATCCGCCCCCTGGTGGAAAATGAAGACACAAACAGACCAATCAGTGTAAACTGTGTCAGGTGATCCAGAGGAGGCTGCTGATTGGCTACAAAGGCATACCTGATCCAGGAGCTGCTGGATGACGCTGACTTGACCCTGACCCGGACTAAGCTCCTTCAGCAGCTGCACGTCCTTCACCTGGAACCAGGAGAACCAATCAGAAAGGAGATTTCACTTCTGACTGAACAGGAAGGCAGGTAGACTCAGGTGAAGAACTCCAGCTTCATCCTCTTCTTCTGTTTCATTATCAGAATGATGGTTTCTTACCGGAGGTTTCGGTGTCAGGTTCAGTCTGGGAGGCTTCGTCACACCTGGAGACGGATCACTTCCTGTCAGACAAACAAACAAACAAACCACTGAGGAACGCTGGGCTCATGCTTCAGATACTTCCCTTCAACCAACTGTGTGGACTGACCATCAGCACCTTTAGCGTCAGTTTTAGCATTAGCTCTTAACAGAATGAAATAGTGGAAACCCTGAGGAGGCCAATTCTGTTGTGACACATTCTGGTGTTCATACTCCTGTTCTGCTCCTGTCTGCAGGCTACATGCTTTAAATGATGTCACTGATCAGGGACGTCCTGGGGCCAATCAGCTGCTCAGGATCAGCTGTATTGAGATGTACAGAACCCAATCTGATCTGATCTGACTGCGATCGTCTCGTCCATGATATGTGACAGAGGTTTTATAGCTAATGAATAATGTTCTTACTGAGACCGCTGCTGTCGGCAGATCGCTCTGTAACGCTGCTCAGAGTCTCAGTCCGACCTGCAGTTCCAACGCTGTCACCTGCCGGACTCACCTGAGGACAAACACTCCATCAGTCACATGACTTTACTGATGAAACACAGAAATGAACTAGGTGTGTCTGCAAGGTGTCGGGACTCAAGAACAGACCTGATGTTCTTCCCGTCCCGCCGACACAAAGCTGACGGTTATGTTGACTTCATAATGATCTTCTTGAATCACAGCAGAAACCATCTGAAGGAGAGGCAGGAACACAACACGTCTTGTGACATACCTGTACAGGTGATCTTAATGACCTCACACACAGGAAGTGAACTCAAACGACCCGCTCACAGATGAGTCTCAACACGAGTCTCAAACTCCTCTGAAACTTCAGTGAATGTATTCCAGTGATGATGTCACTGCTGTACAGGTGAGGTACAGGTGAGGTGAGGCGTACCCGGCCCAGACGAGGTTCTCCCAGCAGAGCCCTGAAGGGTGCGTTGTTCTGAGCGTAGCTCCTCAGGTGAGCGCACACATGATCCAACTGCTTCCTCCAGTAACCTGAAGACACGGAAGACTAATAAGACGACTGAGTCCCTCCTCTACAAGTACCTGTAGTACTGTACCTCTGTAGAACTTTACCTCTGTAGAACTTTACCTCTGTAGAACCTTATCTTTGTAGAACTTTATCTCTGTAGAACTTTATCTCTGTAGAACTTTACCTCTGTAGAACCTTATCTTTGTAGAACTTTATCTCTGTAGTACTGTACCTCTGTAGAACTTTACCTCTGTAGAACTTTACCTCTGCAGAATCTCTGTAGAACTTTACCTCTGTAGAACTTTACCTCTGTTGAACTTTATCTCTGTAGTACTGTACCTCTGTAGAACTTTACCTCTGTAGAACCTTATCTTTGTAGAACTTTATCTCTGTAGTACTGTACCTCTGTAGAACTTTACCTCTGTAGAACTTTACCTCTGCAGAATCTCTGTAGAACTTTACCTCTGTAGAACTTTACCTCTGTTGAACTTTATCTCTGTAGTACTGTACCTCTGTAGAACTTTACCTCTGTAGAACCTTATCTTTGTAGAACTTTATCTCTGTAGTACTGTACCTCTGTAGAACTTTATCTCTGTAGAATTTTACCTCTGTAGAACTTTAGCTCTGTAGTACTTTATCTCTGTAGAACTTTACCTCTGTAGTACTTTATCTCTGTAGAACTTTACCTCTGTAGAACTTTATCTCTGTAGTACTTTATCTCTGTAGAACTTTACCTCTGTAGAACCTTATCTTTGTAGAACTTTACCTCTGTAGAACTTTATCTCTGTAGTACTGTACCTCTGTAGAACTTTACCTCTGTAGAACCTTATCTTTGTAGAACTTTATCTCTGTAGTACTGTACCTCTGTAGAACTTTACCTCTGTAGAACCTTATCTTTGTAGAACTTTATCTCTGTAGTACTGTACCTCTGTAGAACTTTACCTCTGTAGAACCTTATCTTTGTAGAACTTTATCTCTGTAGAACTGTACCTCTGTAGAACTTTACCTCTGTAGAACTTTACCTCTGTAGAACCTTATCTCTGTAGTACTTTATCTCTGTAGAACTTTACCTCTGTAGAACTTTACCTCTGTAGAACCTTATCTCTGCAGAACTTTATCTCTGTAGTACTGTACCTCTGTAGAACTTTACCTCTGTAGAACCTTATCTTTGTAGAACTTTATCTCTGTAGTACTGTACCTCTGTAGAACTTTACCTCTGTAGAACTTTACCTCTGCAGAATCTCTGTAGAACTTTACCTCTGTAGAACTTTACCTCTGTTGAACTTTATCTCTGTAGTACTGTACCTCTGTAGAAATTTACCTCTGTAGAACCTTATCTTTGTAGAACTTTATCTCTGTAGTACTGTACCTCTGTAGAACTTTATCTCTGTAGAATTTTACCTCTGTAGAACTTTAGCTCTGTAGTACTTTATCTCTGTAGAACTTTACCTCTGTAGAACTTTACCTCTGTAGTACTTTATCTCTGTAGAACTTTACCTCTGTAGAACTTTATCTCTGTAGTACTTTATCTCTGTAGAACTTTACCTCTGTAGAACCTTATCTTTGTAGAACTTTACCTCTGTAGAACTTTATCTCTGTAGTACTGTACCTCTGTAGAACTTTACCTCTGTAGAACCTTATCTTTGTAGAACTTTATCTCTGTAGTACTGTACCTCTGTAGAACTTTACCTCTGTAGAACCTTATCTTTGTAGAACTTTATCTCTGTAGTACTGTACCTCTGTAGAACTTTACCTCTGTAGAACTTTACCTCTGCAGAATCTCTGTAGAACTTTACCTCTGTAGAACTTTACCTCTGTTGAACTTTATCTCTGTAGAACCTTATCTTTGTAGAACTTTATCTCTGTAGTACTGTACCTCTGTAGAACTTTATCTCTGTAGAATTTTACCTCTGTAGAACTTTAGCTCTGTAGTACTTTATCTCTGTAGAACTTTATCTCTGTAGAACTTTACCTCTGTAGTACTTTATCTCTGTAGAACTTTACCTCTGTAGAACTTTATCTCTGTAGTACTTTATCTCTGTTGAACTTTACCTCTGTAGAACCTTATCTTTGTAGAACTTTATCTCTGTAGTACTGTACCTCTGTAGAACTTTACCTCTGTAGAACTTTACCTCTGCAGAATCTCTGTAGAACTTTACCTCTGTAGAACTTTACCTCTGTTGAACTTTATCTCTGTAGAACCTTATCTTTGTAGAACTTTATCTCTGTAGTACTGTACCTCTGTAGAACTTTATCTCTAGAATTTTACCTCTGTAGAACTTTAGCTCTGTAGTACTTTATCTCTGTAGAACTTTACCTCTGTAGAACTTTACCTCTGTAGTACTTTATCTCTGTAGAACTTTACCTCTGTAGAACTTTATCTCTGTAGTACTTTATCTCTGTAGAACCTTATCTTTGTAGAACTTTATCTCTGTAGTACTGTACCTCTGTAGAACTTTACCTCTGTAGAACCTTATCTTTGTAGAACTTTATCTCTGTAGTACTGTACCTCTGTAGTACTTTATCTCTGTAGAATTTTACCTCTGTAGAACTTTAGCTCTGTAGTACTTTATCTCTGTAGAACTTTACCTCTGTAGAACTTTACCTCTGTAGTACTTTATCTCTGTAGAACTTTACCTCTGTAGAACTTTATCTCTGTAGTACTTTATCTCTGTAGAACTTTACCTCTGTAGAACCTTATCTTTGTAGAACTTTATCTCTGTAGTACTGTACCTCTGTAGAACTTTATCTCTGTAAAACTTTACCTCTGTAGAACTTTAGCTCTGTAGTACTTTATCTCTGTAGAACTTTACCTCTGTAGAACCTTGCCTCTGTAGTACTTTATCTCTGTAGAACCTTATCTCTGTAGAACCTTATCTCTGTAGAACTTTATCTCTGTAGAACTTTACCTCTGTAGAACCTTATCTCTGTAGAACTTTACCTCTGTAGAACTTTACCTCTGTAGAACTTTACCTCTGCCTGGGCTGATGGCGGTCAGCAGCGGTTGGCGGTCTCTGGTCGCCTGCTGCCGGCTGAGTTGTTGCGCCCTCTGTTGCTCCTTCCTCTCCATCTCAGTGGCTGATGGGTAATAGAGCCCAACAGTCTGTGTGTACTGCTCAGAAGTGGGTGTGGCTAACTTTCTGCCCGGGGCAGGAACTAATGAGGGCGTGGCCTGCCAGGTGGCATTATGGGATGTTGGAGCTGAAACCTGTTCACAGAGAGCAGCCTGTTTAATGTTGTACATCATATAATGACCCGTGAGTGACATCATGGCAGCGGTGATGCATACCTGGTTGGTGGTGACGCCCTCAACAGGTCGTGTGATGTCACTGCAGGATGTAGGTGGGGGCGGGGCTTCCAGGAATGCGCTGCAGGCTGTACAATAGAAGGCGTATGGGTGTCCGCTTGCTCCACATCGCCAACAAACAACACAGCTGGCAGCATGACCGGGCTGGAAATACACATCAAGTAAACATGTTTAACGTAAATAAGTCACGTGTTAGCGGTTAGCAGTAGTTTTAGTAGTTGTGGTAGTCAAAGTAGTCAAAGTAGTTGTAGTAGTTAAGGTAGTTACAGTAGTTGCAGTAGTCAAAGAAGTTGTAGTAGTCCAAAGTGCGGCCATTTTTAACAAAACAGGATGCTGAAAAAGTGATTCATGCTTTTATCAGTAGCAGATTAGACTACTGCAATGCACTTTTTACTGGTCTCCCAAAACAGCCATAAAAAGTTGGAACTTATACAAAATTCTGCAGCCACACTTCAAACCAAGACCAAGAAGAGAGAGCATGTCACTCCTGTTTTCACTGAACTGCACTGGCTCACTGTTTCTTGTAGAATTGATTTTAAGGTCCTTTTAATTACTTACAAAGCTCTTAACGGTATAGCACCTTCATACATCTCTGACCTTGTAACATTTTATGAACCACAAAAAGCCCTGAGATCCTCCAAAGCTGGTCTTTAAATTGTGCCCAAAGTGCTCCATAAACAAAGCGGGGATGCTGCTTTCATGAACTATGCACCAAAACTGTGGAACACCCTGCCCATGTAAGACAGGCAACCACTGTGGGCATTTTTAAAAAAAGAACTTAAAACGCACCTCTTTCAGAAGGCTTTTAGCTAACTCATTATTATCTTTTATCCCTCAAACATGTTTTATTCATTTTCTCTTTATTTTATTGTATTTTATTCCGTTTTTAATATACTGATTTCTACTCATTTGTTTTATTGTATTTTATCTATGTTTTTATTTTGCTGTTTCTACTATAATATTGTTGTGCTGTTTGGGCTGAGAAAGCCATGTGTAAATAAGGTAAAGGAGGTTATTGGGTTGGTGTGGGGAGCAGTGAGACCTGGCATTAGGGGAGTGTCTCTGGGACGCCAGAGATCACTGTCCAGCCTCCTGGAGGTGTCGTGGGACCAACTAGATGAAACACTGGTGAAAGGAGGTTCCCACCCGATGACCCCAAAGACATGTTAGTTATCACTGCTCACTGGTCTGTATAGTTAAGCCTTGTGAATCTGAAGCACTTTGAGCTGCATTTCATGTGTGAAAGGTGCTTTACAAATAAAGTTAATAAATTATTATTATTATTATTATTGTTATCTTTATTAGTTGCAGTAGTCATGAAAGTAGTTGTAGCAGTTTCAGTAGTCTTTGTAGTCGTAGTGGTTGCAGTAGCTGGAGTTATTGCAGGTGTACGACGGCTGAGCGCAGGTGTGTGTTCACCTTTGAGCCGCACCAGTCGCAGTATCTGGCGTCACTGTGATTCAAACGTTTACATCTGGAGCAGGTCAACTTCCTGCTGCCTGCTGAGTGGACAGAGGGGGCGCTGTTCCCAACACACACTGCCTGCAGCACACACACACACACACACACACACACAGGTAAATCTGTGCAGATGAGTCAGTTAAAACAAAGTGTGTGTGTGTGTGTGTGTGTGTTACCAGCTGCAGGCGGCTCTCGCAGGTCAAACAGTTGGAGACGTGAGGTGGATTCCCGCTGCCACAGCAAACACACACCACATGCTCCTGCACAGCAAACACACAGAGTACAATCAGCACTGACAGGTGCGTCAGGTGTGTGCGTGAAGACGACAGTGAACGTACCTGCAGTGTGAGGCTGGACTGTGGGCGGAGCTGTTGATGGATGGAGGCGTCGCAGATTAAACAGGTCTGAGTGTTCACAGGAACCAGAGTGTTACAGAACACACAGCAGACCGTCTGATGACAGAACACACACAGTAACACGGCATGAGACCGTCTCAGTGTCACGTCACACCTACAGCAGGTGAAACAGTGACCAGTGTTTGAGCTGCACGGTCAGACGTTACAACAGAACAACACAGAGTCACATCTGATCAACTCCTGTGAACCTGCGGGAAGCTCGGCAGACTCAGAAAACATGTCGGCCTTCAGCTGAAACTTGTCGACAGACACTTTGGTGAAAATGGAAACTGTTCCAGAGCTTTGGGGCGACTACCAGGAGAGCTCGGCCGCCGTTCCCCCCGAACCTCGAACCCCCGAACTACTGAACTTGGGGGGGGGGGGGGGGGGGGGGGGGGGGGGGACTAGGGCTGGGTCATCCGAATCAAATCGATCGTCAATCATTTGAATGACCTGATATCGATTCATAAAATCTGACATCGATATTTAAAGCAACACAATGGAGTTTTTGAGCCCTCAAAATATATATCCAAGAACCTTGTGATGGTTCATCAACTCACAACAGGTTGGATGACTCCACCGTCAGTGTTGGAGAGTCTGCTTCACTTGCACTGGCACTATGCAGTGTCAGGGTAGGAATCACAATCACAATCCTCCTCATCATGTCCCCCTCCCCGTCATATCCCCCTCCCCGTCATATCCCCCTCCTCGTCACGTCCCCCTACTTGTCATGTCCCCCTCCTCGTCATGTCCCCCTCCTCGTCATGTCCCCTTCCTGGTCATGTCCCCCTCCTCGTCATGTCCCCTTCCTGGTCATGTCCCCCTCCTCGTCATGTCCCCCTCCTCGTCATATCCCCTTCCTGGTCATGTCCCCCTCCTCGTCATGTCCCCCTCCTCGTCATGTCCCCCTCCTCGTCATATCCCCCTCCTCGTCATGTCCCCCTCCTCGTCATGTCCCCCTACTTGTCATGTCCCCCTCCTTGTCACGTCCCCCTACTTGTCATGTCCCCCTCCTCATCATATCCCCCTACTCGTCATATCACTTCCTCGTCATGTCCCCCTCCTGGTCACGTCCCCCTCCTCTCTTTAGAGTAGCGTAGTCGAACCGAGGTGAACTAAGTTAGCTGTGGTTGTCATGGCTGAAGCGACAAAGAAAAGAAAATGGGAGAGCGATAAAACAAGACCTCCACAAGGATTAATATTGGGCCGGCTTTCACACGCTGGCGAGAGCTGAAAGAGGAGGAGGGACGCCCGACCGATGGTGACCTGGTGCTGTTGCTGCTGTTACCCTCTATTGAGGAGACTCACTGTCTGCAAATGATTACAAGAAGGAAATAAGTTAAAATAAACGAACTCATTTCTAGACTAGACAATACTTATGTTAAAAACAAAATTAATTAGTTGTAGACGTCTCAGTAGTAGCTTATGGTGATGCTAACATTAAGCAAGTCATGACAGTGTGTTCAATAACATACGCTAACAGCTAGCTAAGGGAGCTGCTATTTAAATTAGCATATAGCTAGTTAGCTACTTTGACACAGAGGTTAGTTCATTAATTAAGCTAACAATTTATAGCATGATGCTAATCTTTAGTTAGCTAGTTTGCACTGTGCTACAGCCTGTTCAGGTGCTGGAATTTATTTAGGTGACAACGCCTGAACACAACACAGGTTCTGCTCCAATATTAAGCGTGTGTGCTGTCTGTGTGGCGTGTCTGCCTTTTGAAGATCATTTACACACTGTCCATGTGCGATCACGATAAACCGACTGGCTGTAACCATGACAGCAATAACTGCGCTGGGCTCGGGCTGGTCTCAGTTATAACTGTCTTGGACTGTCGGGTTTGGTCAGGAAAATGCGGCTTGAGCTGCGCTCTAGTGTGAACCCTTACAGAGTCGTTGACCCACCCAGCCATCATGTGTGTCTTTAGGGTCAGATGGGTCAGGTGTGAATGGCTGTAAAGTCATCTGGGGAGGGGTCTCAGGACTGCAGGGTAAATGGGTGATAAGTGGTGTCGTAGTCCACCTCCTCTGTTTAACGATGGTCAATCCAGTTTGATGTAGAAAGAAAAAGAAAAAAATGGTGTAAAAGAAGTCGCCTACGTCAAACTGAAATGACCATCGTTAAACAGAGGAGGTGGCCTCCATTTATCACAGTCCTGAGAACCCTCCCCAGACAGACAGTGTTAGTTTTATCCAGGTGTACCTAATAAACTGGACACAGAGTGGATTGCAACCGCTGACAGCACCATGACTTGTGATAGATAGATAGATACTTTATTGTCATCATTTTCATAACAACAAAATTAAAAAGTGCATCCTCTGCAGTGTAAAAGACAACAAAAAGCTATGTTAAGAAACAGTAACAATAATTTAAAAACTATAAACAATAGAGCTATAATTGGACGTTGGACGCAACAAAAACATACATACACCCAGTCTACCTGTGCACACCCCCTTGTTCATGGTAGACCTTGGAGGGATAACATCGATGCCCTGTAACCCAGCAGCAGCAGACCCGGAACCGGTCCCCTCACCAGGGAACATCACCAGCGGCAGCCCAACACCGGTGGACATCTGCGGGGCCATGCCGACAGCCCAACGCCTAGCAGCAGATCCGGAACCGGTCCCCTCACCGGGGAACATCACCAGCGGCAGCCCGACACCGGTGGACATCTGCGGGGCCATGCCGACGGCCCAACGCCTAGCAGCAGATCCGGAACCGGTCCCCTCACCGGGGAACATCACCAGCGGCAGCCCGACACCGGTGGACATCTGCGGGGCCATGCCGACAGCCCAACGCCTAGCAGCAGATCCGGACCCTGTCTCCTCACCGGGGAACATCACCAGCGGCAGCCCAACACCGGTGGACATCTGCGGGGCCATGCCAACGGCCCAACGCCTAGCAGCAGATCCGGAACCGGTCCCCTCACCGGGGAACATCACCAGCGGCAGCCCGACACCGGTGGACATCTGCGGGGCCATGCCGACAGCCCAACGCCTAGCAGCAGATCCGGACCCTGTCTCCTCACCGGGGAACATCACCAGCAGCAGCCCGACACCGGTGGACATCTGCGAGGCCGCGCCAACGGCCCAACGCCTAGCAGCAGATCCGGTCCCCTCACCAGGGAACATCACCAGCGGCAGCCCGACACCGGTGGACATCTGCAAGGCTGCGCCGATGGCCCAACGCTTAGCAGCAGTTCAGTTGCAGGACATACATCCAGATACGGTAATGCAAAGACACTCTCTAAAAAGGTCAAAAATGATATCCACTGTAAAACACCTTTTACTGTGGACGCAGCACTACATAAACGACAGTTTAAATTGTTGCAAACTGTAAATCATGCCAAAATTATCTGGGACACTAAACTTAAACCCAAAGGTATTTTTGGTGGACATATTAACGTCAGAAGTATCCTTTCCAAATCAGAACAACTTGATAAACTACTGACTGACTCAAACCTCGATTTTCTAGGACTATCAGAGACTTGACTGACTCCAACAACACCCTCTGGCATCTTTAATATTACAGGTTTTAATGTGTTCCGAAGAGACCGCTTACATGACAAAGGTGGCGGTGTTCTACTGTATGTAAAAAACAACTTACATTGCACACAGATTGACCTCAGTAATAACCCCCTCGAATGTGTTGGTGTCACTGTTACCCTCTCTCCTGAAATGTTGTATTATACAGGCCACCAAATGAAAGAGATGTGTTCTTTGAACACTTATCTAACGTTCTCAAACTCTGTGGTGACAAAGAAACACTACTGATGGGTGATTTCAATCTAAATTGGCTAGATAAATCGCGGCGTACTAAATTAAAAAAATCTCACTACTAAATTCCACTATTTGCAAACCATTACAAACCCTACAAGAATTACAAAATCCCCCCAAACTCTCTTGGACTTGCTTTTTACTAATATACCGGACCGTATAACAAAAACCTACAATTTGATCACTGGTATATCAGATCATAATCTCACTTTGGTGATTAGAAAATTATCTAAAATGAGATTAAGAAACAAGAACAGCAGGGAAGGGGAAAGGTACATATCACTTATACCAAAGAAAGATAGAGAGAATTTTGAAAAAGAAATAAGGCAAACAAACTGGAATGATACAACCGCAGGTATAAATTGTGAACAGACCTGTGATACTATGCTGTCAGCAATTAAAAAAATTATATCACAGTATACAAAAACAATCGCACATAAACACAGGGCAAAACAGAGTTTACCGTGGTTTAATGATTCAATATGGCAACTGATGAAGAAAAGGGACGCCGCCCTGAAAAAATCCCTAAAAACAGGTCTAAATACAGATCGCTTGATCTATAAAGGGCTTAGGAATAAAGTCATACAGCAACTCAGGAAAACCAAAACAAATTTTTTTCTTGAAATGATTAAGGAGGCAAAGGGTAAAAGTAAAACACTGTGGAAAAACATTGATAAACTCTCGGGGCGACATGACTCAAAAAGAGAAGTCACGCAACTTAAATTAAATGGTACACTTCAAGATGACAACTTTCTAATAGCAAACAGTTTTAATGACCATTTTATCAGCTCGGTACTACAGCTGGGTCGAAATTTTACACAAACTCATATTCACCAAATTACAGTCTCTGATGAAGCAACACTGAATCTTAAACCCACCACTGAGGCAAAAGTAATTAAAATTCTCTCCTCCCTGACCAGCTCCAGAGCAAGAGATATTCATGGACTTGACGCTGTCTTCCTTAAAAAACATAAAAACGACCTTCTCATTCCAGTCACACGGATTATAAATCAGTCAGTTTTGGAGTGCACCTTTCCTAGTGCCCTCAAACATGCCATTGTAACTCCAATATTCAAATCTGGAGATAAACATGACATAAATAATTACAGACCAATCAGTATACTACCTGTCATTTCTAAAACAGTTGAAAAAATTGTGGCTGAACAGCTGGTAGCACATCTGGACTCTGAGGCACTGCTGCATCCTATGCAGTACGGCTTCAGAGCTAATCATTCAACAGAAACAGTGTGCTGCTACTTCATTGATAACATTAAATTCAATCTAGACAAAGGAGGAGTTGTAGGAGCAGTGTTTTTGGACTTGCAAAAAGCTCTTGACACAGTTAATCATTCTATACTTCTGTCAAAGCTGTCCAAATACAAACTGTCCATGAATATTCTTAACTGGTTCAAGTCATATCTGTCAGGTCGTACTCAGTGTGTGCGGGTAAATAATGTAATGTCATCTTCAAGAGCGTGTACCATGGGAGTTCCACAGGGTTCAGTCTTAGGCCCATTACTCTTTAGTTTATATATTAATGATCTTCCATCAGTATGTGATGATGTGAACATCGGGATGTATGCAGATGACACAGTCATCTACATACATGGGAAGGATACTACACAAGTGGCAGATAAATTATCTCTTGTCATGGAAAAAGTGGCAAAGTGGCTCCAGGACTCATGTCTCACCCTTAACGTAGGGAAAACAGCCACCATGTTTTTTATGAACAAACAAAAATGTAGGGCAGGTCAGGTTCCTCCAGATGTAACTGTGTTTGGAGAGAAAATAAAAACTGTTGATGAGTTCAAGTATCTGGGCTTAACATTAGAGCCAACTCTTAGTTTTAAAAAACACATAAAAAGGATGAGCCACACCTTGAAATATGACCTAGTTACTTTTAGATATATAAGAAACTCTCTCACAGATGAGGCAGCTAAGACCTTTCTGCATGCTATGATTTTGTCCTACTTCTCATATAGTATAACTTGCTGGTCCCAAACAAATTGTACAACTCTTATGCCACTTGTATCACTCTACAAGCAAGCGCTGAAAACATTTGATAAGAAAACGCTAATGTATCATCACTGTAAAATACTCGCTAAACATAACATGATGAACTTTGAGAACTTCGTGATGTATTCCGATCTACAGCTGGTTTTTAAAATTGTCCATGGTACTGCACCTCCCCCACTTAAAAAATTCATTGAGCTCACTTTGGAGCAGTCAAACAGAGCCACAAGAGCAAGCTCAAGGGGACAGTGCAGTATCCCCAAATGTAAAACGGCTTTTGCCCAATCATCCTTCTCCTATAAGGCAATAAGAGAATGGAACAAGCTCCCCACAGACCTGAAAATCTGTGTTAGCATTAAGGACTTTTCTAGAGAATTAAAACAATACATTCTGAGTAAGCAAATGTGCCAGCACTGATCTGGATGCATCATACGTTCTCATTTGTGATCCGAGTTTATATAACTGTGTGGGGCTACTGGGGGGAGGGGTGTTCGGGACGAGTTGGGTGGTTGGGGGATAGATGCAGCACTTTAGTGGGTCATGGGAGGGGGGGTATGAATCATATGCACTTTAGTGGGGGGGTATCCTCCAGTTTTTATGCTGCTTTATCAATTGTGTGTGTGTGTGTGTGTGTATATGTGTATGTACAGTACAGGCCAAAAGTTTGGACACACCTTCTCATTCAATGCGTTTTCTTTATTTTCATGACTATTTACATTGTAGATTCTCACTGAAGGCATCAAAACTATGAATGAACACATGTGGAGTTATGTACTTAACAAAAAAAGGTGAAATAACTGAAAACATGTTTTATATTCTAGTTTCTTCAAAATAGCCACCCTTTGCTCTGATTACTGCTTTGCACACTCTTGGCATTCTCTCCATGAGCTTCAAGAGGTAGTCACCTGAAATGGTTTCCACTTCACAGGTGTGCCTTATCAGGGTTAATTAGTGGAATTTCTTGCTTTATCAATGGGGTTGGGACCATCAGTTGTGTTGTGCAGAAGTCAGGTTAATACACAGCCGACAGCCCTATTGGACAACTGTTAAAATTCATATTATGGCAAGAACCAATCAGCTAACTAAAGAAAAACGAGTGGCCATCATTACTTTAAGAAATGAAGGTCAGTCAGTCCGGAAAATTGCAAAAACTTTAAATGTGTCCCCAAGTGGAGTCGCAAAAACCATCAAGCGCTACAACCAAACTGGCACACATGAGGACCGACCCAGGAAAGGAAGACCAAGAGTCACCTCTGCTTCTGAGGATAAGTTCATCCGAGTCACCAGCCTCAGAAATGGCAAGTTAACAGCAGCTCAGATCAGAGACCAGATGAATGCCACACAGAGTTCTAGCAGCAGACCCATCTCTAGAACAACTGTTAAGAGGAGACTGCGCCAATCAGGCCTTCATGGTCAAATAGCTGCTAGGAAACCACTGCTAAGGAGAGGCAACAAGCAGAAGAGATTTGTTTGGGCCAAGAAACACAAGGAATGGACATTAGACCAGTGGAAATCTGTGCTTTGGTCTGATGAGTCCAAATTTGAGATCTTTGGTTCCAACCGCCGTGTCTTTGTGAGACGCAGAAAAGGTGAACGGATGGATTCCACATGCCTGGTTCCCACTGTGAAGCATGGAGGAGGAGGTGTGATGGTGTGGGGGTGTTTTGCTGGTGACACTGTTGGGGATTTATTCAAAATTGAAGGCACACTGAAGCAGCATGGCTACCACAGCATCCTGCAGCGACATGCCATCCCATCCGGTTTGCGTTTAGTTGGACGATCATTTATTTTTCAACAGGACAATGACCCCAAACACACCTCCAGGCTGTGTAAGGGCTATTTGACCAAGAAGGAGAGTGATGGAGTGCTGCGGCAGATGACCTGGCCTCCACAGTCACCGGACCTGAACCCAATGGGGTGAGCTGGACCGCAGAGTGAAGGCAAAGGGGCCAACAAGTGCTAAACACCTCTGGGAACTCCTTCAAGACTGTTGGAAAACCATTTCAGGTGACTACCTCTTGAAGCTCATGGAGAGAATGCCAAGAGTGTGCAAAGCAGTAATCAGAGCAAAGGGTGGCTATTTTGAAGAAACTAGAATATAAAACATGTTTTCAGTTATTTCACCTTTTTTTGTTAAGTACATAACTCCACATGTGTTCATTCATAGTTTTGATGCCTTCAGTGAGAATCTACAATGTAAATAGTCATGAAAATAAAGAAAACGCATTGAATGAGAAGGTGTGTCCAAACTTTTGGCCTGTACTGTATATATGTATATATATATATATATGTGTATGTATGTATATATATATATATGCATGTGTGTTTGTGTGTGTGGGTATTTATATTTATATAATTGGAGGTTTATATGCCATAAGCACTTTAGTTGGTGGGATATGACTTGTTGTTGTTTTTTTTTTTTGTTATTTGTTATTTTATGTGGGGACTGCAGATGGAAACTAGCTGTCAGCTAAATCTGGTGTTATGCATCTCTTCTTGTGATTCGAGATTAATGTTTATAACACATGGTCCCTGTTAAATAAAATTGTTAAAAAAAAAAAAAATGTCATTCAGTGCAATTATTGCCCTGGGATAAAAACTGTTCTTGAACCGGTTTGTTCTGGTTTTAATTGTCCTGTATCAACAGTTCAAACAGAGAGTGTCCTGGGTGTGTTGGGTCCTTGAGAATTGTTTGGGCTCTGGGTGGGGAAAGGGCAATCAGTGGTTTTCTGGGCTGTGGTGATGACCCTCTGAAGCGCCTTCCTCTCTGCTGTTGTGCCGCTGGCATACCACACACACACACACACACACACACACACACACTCCATATGTGAGCTGCGGTAGAAGGCCACAAGCAGCTTCTGGGAGAGATGGTTCTTCCTGAGGAGTCTCAGGAAGTAGAGTCTCTGCTCTGCCTTCTTTATCAGCTCCGTGATGTTGGTGCTCCAGGTCAGGTCCTCCTCCATGTGGATGCCGAGGAACAGGAAGGTCGAGACCCTCTCAACATAGTCCCCAGTGATGTAGAGTAGTTGAATGTCTGTTTTATTTTTCCTGTAGTCGACGATCACCTCCTTTGTCTTGGTGGTGTTAGGAGCCTTATCACCGCACCACCTGGACAGCCGCTCCACGTCGTCCTTGTAGGCCGATTCATCCCCCCAGAGATGAGTCCAACCACTGTGGTGTCATCAGCAAATATATAAAAGTATTGCTGGGGTGGGTGGGGGCGCAGTCGTAGGTGTGGAGGGTGTAGAGTAGGGGGCTCAGCACACAGCCCTGTGGTGAGCTGGTGCTGAGGCTGAGAGCAGTGGAGGTATGGGGGCCCACTCTAACCCTCTGTGAGCGACTGATAACAAATCCAGGATCCAGTAGCAGATGGATGGTGAGAGACCCAGTTCTGTCAGATTGGACGCCAGTCTGTGCTGAAGGATGGTGTTGAACGCCGAACAGAAATCCACGAAGAGCAGCCTCACGTAGCTCCCCCGCTGCTCTAGGTGGGACAAAGCAGCATGGAGAGCTGTAGCCATAGCGTCCTCTGTGGATCTGCTGGCTCTGTAGCAAACTGGTGTGTGTCCAGAGCCGGTGGTAGACTGACAATGATGTGTCGCCGCACCAGCTTCTCAAAGCACTTCATAATGATGGGTGTGAGTACTACGGGACGGTAGTCATTGAGAGTGTTAATGTTCCTTTTGGGCAGCATCTGACAGTCACAAACTCCAGCTCTGGGGAGCAGTGGCTGGCTTACACCTTGGCATTGGTGCACCAGCTGTTGTTCACATAAATGCATAACCCCCCTCCTCTGCTCTTCCCAGAGGCCTTAGTCCTGTCCTGCGATATGCTGTGTAGCCCGCTAGCTCAATAGCCGTATCCGGGATGAGTGCATGAAGCCAGGTCTTGGTGAATAACAGAATGCAGCTGTCTTGTTCGCTGCAATCTGTAGCTTCAGCTCATCCAGCTTGTTGGCGAGGGACCTCCCACTGGCGAGGAAAACGTTGGGAAGCGGTGGTTTGTGCGGCTGCCTCCGTAGCCTCGCTAGCACGCCAGCTCTGCAGCCCCACTTCTGCTTTCTCTCGCACCGCCACCGCCATCTCCTTGCTGAGATTGTAATCCAGGGAGGGCCTGGAGTCCTAGCTATGTCATCCAGGATGCTGTGTGAGCCGAGAAACTCAGCTGTAGCGTGTCCGTCGTTCTGTAAACCTATCTGTATGAGATCGTGCCGGCTGCAGATGTAGGTCGCTGAGCTGAAAAACATCAGGAACCCATACAACACACTGGCCAGAAGAGCACCGAGCTGTGCGTCTGCGCGCGGCGCCATCTTCACCATCAGTAGACAGACAGTAACTCACTGAGAAGTGAGAATTGTGACAACTTGTAACAACGTCCTGCACATCTCAAAGTCCGACTCACAACAAATACTGTGCTGATGATGTTTCAGCTCGAACACGTCTGTTATGTTTGGACATTCTGTGTGACAGAGTCTAAATGTTGCCGCTGTGACCAGGAGACAGGACGATGAAGGGAGGAAAGAAAATCTGCAGGTCCTGACCAACGATGTGACGGACGCCGTGACCAACCACGTGACCTACGCCATAACCAACCACGTGACCGGGAATGTGCAGAGGCGTTCCTCCAAACATCAGGCAGGAATTTAAATATGACAGAGAGAAACCATGTTCAAGATTCAACATTCTGTCTGTCAAAGAAGCTGGTCTGAAGCGGAGGACCCCTGTTTCACCTGCACGTCTGTCCCCACTAACTGTTTGCAGATGCTAATAATTAGACTGCGTGTGACTGTCTGCGCTGATCCGTCTGAACTGGACTGTTTTTGCAATGAGGCTCATTTTCACAGAGACGGGCCAGTTTGTACCAAAAGTTTGTGCCTTACCTCGAAGAGCGCCGCAGGAACGAATCCTAAAACCCAGGAATGAGTTAGCGAGTTAGCATGTTAGCATGTAAGCACTTCCTGTTCCCTCGTCTTGAAGTCAGTGTGTTTTTGGTTCAATGTGTGTTGTTAACACGAGCTGAAGAGATGTTCACCTTTTGTTCTACGTCAGTTTAGGAGCTTTATGTGTCTCTAACAAGAGTCTAAATGAGACTACAGAACGTCATCACGCTGAACATGTTAAGTCATTTGTCAGTTGTCAGTTTGTTTACAGCCTAACGTTAGCTTTTTACTTCAATAACCATAAAGCTCATTAGTGAAGATTATCTCTCTGAACAGAACCTGAAGGATCAGACATGTTTGTTTATTTTCTGTAATAATCCAAAATCCACGCTGTTTGTCGACCCTAACCTCAGCGTCGGCCTACAGAAGAACATCGTCCCTGCAGGACTGTATAAATATGTACAGGAGCTCTGACAGGCTGTTCGCTTGGCAGCACTTGGTGCTTTTCACTCTCTGCAGGTGCTGCATGATGTGTCTTTGTCTTTTATGCGCACATCTCGCCGTGCCGACCTTCTGTTGGGTGGTCGAGGGATGTTCAGGTGTGTGTGCAGTACCTGTCCTTTCTCAGCAGGGGGCAGTCTCTGCTCAGGTAACGGAGGAACTGCAGCTCCACACTGAGCACAGAACCGAGCAAAAGGATCTGAAGGACGGAAACTCAGACACTGAGCACACCTGGACACACAGACAGGTACAGACAGACAGAGTTAGACAGCTCTCAGGTTAATGTCATGATGACAGCTTTAAATACGGTGATTGTAAAAGTCTTCCTCTCCAACACTTCCTGTTTTTAAAGGTGAAGCCTCAGACTCATCAGGACGCTTCTGTCCCCAGGTCAGAGGACTTTCACTCTGGAGGTGAAACCTGTGACAGTTTGTCCAGAAGAAGATGGAGCCCTCCTCTGTGTCTCCTCCTGAGCTTTCTACCATTTTCTCCCTGTTAAAGGTTTTTTTGGGGAGTGTTTTCTGATCAGCTGTGAAACTGTTCATAACTATGGTCCAAGACCTGAGGGCCGCAGAGAGTGGTGATGTTTGTAAAAGCAAACTCAAGACCGAACTATTTAGCCTGGCTTTTAATTGAAATGTCTTTTATTTTATTATTATTATTATTATTATTCATTTTAATTAATTTATTATTGTTTTTATGTTTTTTTTTTCTTAGCTACACATTCTTCCATTTTGTCACTTGTTTATTTATTTTAACTTATTTATTGACTAATCTAAAATTGTTTTCTATTTTAAGTTTTTGTCCCGCCTCTGGTGTTTCCTCAGCTCCTTAGTTTAATAAGCCTTTTATAATTTCAGTCCTTACAATTACAGTCTCTCTGAATTCATAGATGTGTTTGTTTTTATTGTGTGAAGCACTTTGTGTTGCATTATTATTAGTATAAAAAGTGCTATATGAATAAAGTTTGATTGACTGATATTTGGCTTTATAAATAAAACTGAATGAAATTGAAGAAACATAAGATTTGAAGAGGCACAAAGATTGTTTGGTTTCCAAAATCAGCCCAAACTGAATTTGAAGGACGTCATCGACCTGCCGAAGGACTGTTCCAATGTCAAGGATCCTTCTGAGTTTCACGAAGGACTGAGTCCTTCTTTCGGAGAAATTCAAAGGATGCATGTGTGGATCCTCTGCGGGTATAAAATCCCCACAATGCTTTGCACAGTACATGATATGCTGGAAGTGAGGGCGGGGCCTCTTCAATGAAACCTTGGCAGGATTTAGATTACTATGTCATTTATTTGGATTAATGTCTCCACCTGAGTTTATCAGACAGAAACCTCATTTACACTTTCCAATATGTCCACTGCCACATGATGAGGTTTATTAAATAACATGATTTAGATAAAACATCACGCACCACGGTGAGGTATAACAATGACAAACCCTGGTTTAGTCCTAAACTCAGACAGTTGAGGCGGCTGAGGGAAGAGGCGTTCAGGAGTGGGGACAAGGAGAGGTTTAAAGAATCAAAGTACAGGTTTAGCAAGGCGGTGAGGGAAGCTAACAGCTGTATGCTGAGAAACTACAACACCAGTTCTCAGCCAACGACTCTGCTTCTGTCTGGAAGGAGCTCAGACAGATTACAAACTACAAACCTAACCCTGCGCCTAGCCAACGATCTGTACGATTTTTACTGTCGATTTGAAAGTCAATGGGACAGTCCGGACACCATCCTCCACAACCACCAGCTCCAATCCACCAGCATCACCTCTCCCACCTCATTAGGGGCCTGCCCCCCTCAACTGCCCGCACCTATGGCCCCCACCTCCACTATCACTATCCAGGAGAGGGATGTCAACAGGCTCTTGAAGAGGCAGAACCCAGCAAAGTAGCCGGACCAGACTGTCTCTCCATCCACCTTGAAGCACTGCGCCGACCTGCTGTCTCCGGTGTTCACCCACATCTTCAACACCTCACTGGAGACATGCCATGTGCCAGCCTGCCTCAAGACCTCCACCATCATTCCCATCCAAAGCCAAGGACCACAGGACTTAATGACTACAGACCCATCGGCCTGACCTCTGTGGTAATGAAGTCCTCTGAGCGTCTTGTGCTGTCACACCTCCATGACCACCACCGACCTTCTCCTGGACCCCCTGTAGTTTGCCTACAGAGCCAACAGGTCTGTAGACGACGCTGTCAACATGGCCCTCCACTTCACCCTCCAGCATCTGGACTCCCCAGGACCCTATGCCAGGATCCTGTTTGTGGACTTCAGCTCTGCCCTCAATACAATCATCCCAGCTCTGCTACAGGACAAGCTCTCCCAGCTGAGTGTGCCTGACTCCACCTGCAGGTGGATCACTGACTTCCTGTCTGACAGGAGGCAGCACATGAAGCTGGGGAGACATGTTTCTGACACCCAGACTGTCAACACTGGATCCCCCCAAGGCTGTGTTTTTTCTCCTCTGCTCTTCTCCCTGTACACCAACAGCTGCACCTCCAGTCATCAGTCCGTCAAGCTCCTGAAGTTCACGGACGACACCACCCTCATTGGACTCATCTCTGAAGGGGATGAGTCCTACAGGTGGGAGATTGACCAGCTGGTGACCTGGTGCAGGCTAAACAACCTGGAGCTCAACGCTCTAAAGACAGTGGAGATGGCTGTAGAGTTCAGGAAGAACCCAGCCCCGTCACCCTGTATGACTCGCCAGTCGACACTGTGGAGTCATTCTGCTTCCTGGGGACCACCATCACCCAGGACCTCAAGTGGGAGCTGAACATCAGCTCCCTTACAAAGAAGGCACAGCAGACCTTGTGAAATAGAACAGCACTGTCGTGTCCAAAAACAAGTGCAGACGAAGATCCACTGGAAACTGTATGAAGATCTAGCAACTTCTGCACAATCAACCGGCGCCGGCGGAAGAGTTTACAGTTGCACCAGCAACTTCCTGTTTCGATCAACATTCTGAATCTGATTGGACGAAGAAGCAAACGAGTTTGGTGGGACGAAACGGGATCTCCATGACAGTGACAGTGACACAAGACGAGCTCAGAGGAGACGGAGACAACAGAACACTGAACGATCACTGATCGTGACAACGTGTTCCACTGCTATACCTCGAAGAGAATATTATTGTTATCATTATTAATAATAATTTCGTACTCGTACTCGTACTCATCGTCCTCCGCTTATCCGGGTCCGGGCCACGGGGGCAGCAGCCTCAGCAAAGAAGCCCAGACAGTCCTCTCCCCAGCCACTTCCGTCAGCTCTTCCGAGGGAACCCCGAGGCGTTCCCAGGCCAGCCAGGCGATGTAATCCCTCCAGTGTGTCCTGGGGCGGCCCCGAGGTCTCCTCCCGGTTGGACATGCCCGAAACACCTCCCAAGGGAGGTGTCCGGAAGGCATCCTTACCAGATGCCCGAACCACCTCATCTGGCTCCTCTCGATGTGGAGGAGCAGCGGCTCTACTCCGAGCTCCTCACCCTATCTCTAAGGCTGAGCCCAGCCACCCTGCGGAGGAAACTCATTTCGGCCGCTTGCACTCGCGATCTCATTCTTTCGGTCACTACCCAGAGCTCGTGACCATAGGTGAGGGTTGGAACGTAGATCAACCGGGAAAATCGAGAGCTTCGCTTTTTGGCTAAGCTCCCTTTTCACCACAATGGACCGGTTAAGCGCCTGCATCACTGCTGACGCTGCCCCAATCCACCTATCAGTCTCCCGCTCCATCCTACCCTCACTCCTCACTAAACAAGAAAGAAGATGGAATAGATTATGACATCATGAATTAGTTGTTTTTGGTTGTTTGTTTTGTTGTTGATTTGTTTTTTTGTGTGTCTGTGAATTTTTTCCTTTTACTACCGTATGTGTATGTCAGTGGTTTGTGATGTGTTTCAGTGTAGTTGTGTAATTTGTATTTGTTTTGTTTAAATTTTTTTTTTTTTTAAAAGTGTGCGACAGTGTTCCCACAGTATGAAGCTCCACATCATTACTGTACAGGACGCCTTCTCTTCATCCTGTGTGTGTGTCAGTCATTATTCACCACATGTCTCTGACCTGCAGTCTGATAACAGCCTCCTGATAATGCTGACAGTCACTTCTTTCTCTGAGAGCTCTGTGTGAGACCAAACCTCAGAAACAGAAACACTTCAGAAGCATTAAAGTGCTGCTGCACAAACATCTGTTGGATTTCCCCACGTGGGTCCTGATGATGCCAAAACTGTCCAATTAACCAGTCACCTGTCAGTCGCTACAACTTCCTGTTTACTCCTCCAGGTTCTTTTGTAAAAAGTCAGTGTGAACAGGAACTGAACAGGAGTGAACGCAGCCTGAGATCAGCTC
The DNA here is from genome assembly GCF_041903045.1 of Epinephelus lanceolatus. Taxonomy (NCBI): domain Eukaryota; kingdom Metazoa; phylum Chordata; class Actinopteri; order Perciformes; family Serranidae; genus Epinephelus; species Epinephelus lanceolatus. The sequence continues at coordinate 50,547,937 of NC_135736.1, forward strand.
CATGCTGTCGGCCTTTCCCAACCAGGGCTACAACAGTCTGAGATTTTTACAGTGTGATAACCATAGCAGAAAATATCGCTGTCTCACGTCATCATGGTGTTACACAATCTCTATTATCAGTGGAAGCTTTTTTTGGTTGAACACAAACTTCATCATAATTGAAATGTAAGTATGTGTAAAGAGTCTGAGGAGGAGGAGGTGAGGAAATGTGTGCAAGCAGGTTGGATTTTCCATCCGGCTGCCTTTTTTTTCAGTAACGTAGATGAGCAATGTAAATAAAACGTCAATTTTCAAACCACAGTAAAACCTGTTTATCACTGCAACCCTGTTCCCAGTATGCATTGTGGAGGGGTAACTGGTATACTCCTAAAACACTGTGTTGTTGTTCACTCAGCAGAAAGGTGTTCCTCAAGGTTCTACTTTCGGGCCACTTTGGTTTTCTGTTTTTATTAATGAGCTCCCATTAAATTGTTTTGATTATTCAACATTATGCAGATGATGCTTTTATATATTTCTTCATCACAAACTCAAGAGTCTGTGTCACTGAAACCTCTGATTATATGATTATAACCATGTTCTCATGGTTCCTTTGACTCTCAGGAAATTTGTAAACAAAAAAAAAAAAAAGTATTATGTAGTATTAGTATTAGTATAATGTTGCAGGTTTCTTCTGATTGGATTAACTGACCTACATGTTTGTTTTTATTTTACTTAATTAAAAATGTTTAAAGTGTTTGTTAAGATAAGTTAAGATACTGGGTCTAGATGAGACATTTCAATCCTGACATAATAAATTTGTCTGCATTAATAGAAGAATACTGACGATGCTTTGCGATATTCAGTGACGATGACCTTCGCACCAGATAATCAGTGTTTTAGTTTGTATCTGTTCGTACCGCAGGAAGTCAGTCTCTCGGAGGATTCGGGACGTCTGCGTGCTGCTCAGCTGCTTCAACACACCTGAACTCTGACAGACAGGAAACACAACAAAAGTCAACACAGACAGGTTTCTGTACGGCAGCGGCGTGTGGTGCTGGTTTGGGTGAGTTGATGGTGTTTACCGCTGACTGGGAACATTTAGAGGATCCAGTTTGTTGTTGTTTGTTTGTTGGAGAGCCCAATCGACTGTTCAGGAAACGAGGACCTGATTGAGGAGAGGCGTTTCCCATCATCCTCGGCTCTGAAGACCAACAACAGGACAGGAAGAAGGAAGTGATATCCCAGTTTCCCTCTGCCTCCAGTCTTTGTGCTAAGCTAAGCTTATCACATGAATCTGACTCTGGATAATAAAGAACAACTTCCAGGGGTTTTTAAACACAGTTCAAACACATTAAGAGTTCAATCAGTGAAAGTATATTTTAATGTCAGTATAGTACCCAGAGGAACAAACCTGGAGGCCTCAGTGAGGAACCTGCAGAGTTCTCAGCAGAACATGAGGTTCCTTCAGACGGACGCTGAAAAAAAAAAAACCCATGAAAACTTACTGCGACATGTTTTATAAGACAATGATGGAGGACTCACAGTTGATCATCACTGGATACAGTGTTGGGGGGGGGGGGGGGGGCGCTGTTCATCAAAGTTGCTCAGTGGTGCATGAAGATGAAAATGTTCAACTTCCTGGCTGTAAAACGACCAGATCTAAGGCATCACTGGGCCCGTAGGGTGGGCGTGCTAGAGACTTTGCCGACTGAGCAGCTAACTTCCTGTTTACTGGGGGGTCGGTGGCTTAGTGGTAGAGCAGGCGCCCCATGTACAAGGCTTTTGCCGCAGCAGCCCGGGTTTCGACTCCAGCCTGTGGCCCTTTGCTGCATGTCACTCCCTCTCTCTCCCCCTTCACGCTCAACTGTTCTATCTATTAGGCAAAAATGTCCCAAAAAATATATATATCTTTAGTGACTTCCTGTTTAGCACTCCGCTAATTTAAATGGAGATTAAAAGATTTAACTGCGCGGCTCTTCTAAACTTTTGTTATTGGAGCAAACTGCTAACATTTTTTAGTGAACCAAGTCGTTTCGTGGGGGTTGTGACGCCAAAAATAACGTATCCAGTGATTTACAGACGTCTCTTTCACAATGTCAGTCAATGGGGAAAAAATCTTTTTGGGCCCAATGACATCATGTGACCGACCTGGGAGCTGTAGTCCTACAGTTTAGGCACTAAAATGGGCTTTAAAACAGCGTTTACATTTGCTGGCACAGGTCGGCTTCTGGTCAGTCACCTGTGGTCGTCCAGCAGATGAAAATATAAATGGCCGAAATGTCCGGTGGGAAATTAATAAAAAATAAAAAGTAACTTCGTTAATAACACATTAAATAGCCAAATATTTTGTGACCTTTTAAATATGCAGCCAAGAAAACTGAAATATAAACGTTTATACTTCAGACCCGGTTCTCAGATCGTAATAATGGACAAATCTATTTATTCACTGAAGCCGCACAGAATGCGTCCCTGCCTCCTCAGAGCACACGCCACATCCACGGCCGTCACAGACTTCCTCTCGGCATTCTCGCTGTAGTTAGCTGACATCAGGGTTCAGGTTCTTGAATGTAAAGAGTTTTATTTACGATTAAACGCAGACTGAAATTTGTTCATAAAACAAATGTCCAGTTGTTGTTTTACTTGATCAGAGGTCTGGAATATTAACGACCATCCAAAGAAAAGAGTCTGAAAGAGACTGCTTTACTGTGTGCCTCCTGCTGACATGTTGATCCTCTGCAGGTGCTGATGGGAAATGTGGTCTGTGTTTGTATATGTGATTACCTGCTGGTCGCCCCGCAGGAAGTTCTCCTCGCTCTCCTTCCTGTTGTTTGCATCCACGAGTTCAACGGAGAAAACCTTCGTCACCACGGAGCTCTCCCTGCCGTCACTACAGACAGACATACAGTTCAGCTACTGCTCCGACAGGTGAGCAGTTACCTGGTGACAGGTGAGCAGTTACCTGGTGACAGGTGAACAGTTACCTGGTGACAGGTGAACAATTACCTGGTGACAGGTGAGCAGTCACCTGGTGACAGGTGAGCAGTTACCTGGTGACAGGTGAGCAGTTACCTGGTGACAGGTGAACAGTCACCTGGTGACAGGTGAGCAGTTACCTGGGGACAGGTGAGCAGTTACCTGGTAACAGCTACAGCTCTGACGGCGACTCGACCTGCAGGCAGCAGGATGGGCCCAGTGTACTTCCTGCTGCTGCCAGCTGACCCCCGCTGCACTGCCGCCGGCTTCGACCCATCCAGAGTGTAGAAGATCAGAACATCAGGAGTGTCTGCAGAGAAACACCTTTCAAACACACCTGCTAGAACTAGTGGTACCACCACTGTGGTACTAGTAGTTGGTTGTGTGGTACTAGTAGTTGGTTGTGTGGTACTAGTAGCTGTCGTACTAGTAGTTGGTTGTGTGGTACTAGTAGTTGTCGTACTAGTAGTTGGTTGTGTGGTACTAGTAGTTGTCGTACTAGTAGTTGGTTGTGTGGTACTAGTAGTTGTCGTACTAGTAGTTGGTTGTATGGTACTAGCAGTTGGTTGTGTGGTACTAGCAGTTGGTTGTGTCGTACTAGTAGTTGTCGTACTAGTAGTTGGTTGTGTGGTACTAGTAGTTGTCGTACTAGTAGTTGGTTGTGTGGTACTAGTAGTTGTCGTACTAGTAGTTGGTTGTGTGGTACTAGCAGTTGGTTGTGTGGTACTAGCAGTTGGTTGCGTGGTACTAGTAGTTGGTTGTGTGGTACTAGTAGTTGTCGTACTAGTAGTTGGTTGTGTGGTACTAGCAGTTGGTTGTGTGGTACTAGTAGTTGGTTGTGTGGTACTAGCAGTTGGTTGTGTGGTACTAGTAGTTGGTTGTGTGGTACTAGCAGTTGGTTGCGTGGTACTAGTAGTTGGTTGTGTGGTACTAGTAGTTGTCGTACTAGTAGTTGGTTGTGTGGTACTAGCAGTTGGTTGTGTGGTACTAGTAGTTGGTTGTGTGGTACTAGCAGTTGGTTGTGTGGTACTAGTAGTTGGTTGTGTGGTACTAGCAGTTGGTTGTGTGGTACTAGTAGTTGGTTGTGTGGTACTAGCAGTTGGTTGTGTGGTACTAGCAGTTGGTTGTGTCGTACTAGTAGTTGTCGTACTAGTAGTTGGTTGTGTGGTACTAGCAGTTGGTTGTGTGGTACTAGTAGTTGTCGTACTAGTAGTTGGTTGTGTGGTACTAGTAGTTGTCGTACTAGTAGTTGGTTGTGTGGTACTAGTAGTTGTCGTACTAGTAGTTGGTTGTATGGTACTAGCAGTTGGTTGTGTGGTACTAGCAGTTGGTTGTGTCGTACTAGTAGTTGTCGTACTAGTAGTTGGTTGTGTGGTACTAGTAGTTGTCGTACTAGTAGTTGGTTGTGTGGTACTAGCAGTTGTCGTACTAGTAGTTGGTTGTGTGGTACTAGCAGTTGGTTGTGTGGTACTAGCAGTTGGTTGTGTCGTACTAGTAGTTGTCGTACTAGTAGTTGGTTGTGTGGTACTAGCAGTTGGTTGTGTGGTACTAGAGTAGCGTCCGAGGTGTAAGGGGCTTCAAAGATACCTTTTTCATAGACAAAAACTCACGGACTTGAACTCTTGGAGCGCCAGGGACAACGCCTCCATTTATTGACTCTCCAATGTGCCCCAACACGTCGCTTTTCTCTGACATCACCAACCTGAGCCCGCTGTCTCCAGGCATCAATAATCAACAGCTGCTCAATCGCTTACACTAGTAGTTAGCTGTGTGTTATTAGTAGTTGGTTGTGTGGTACTAGTAGTTGGTTCTGTAGTATTAGTACTATATGTACACCCCCACAGAGCAATACAAACAAGTCCAAAAAACAAGAAATAAAAAAAGCTATTGAAAACTTCAAAAAGAACAAGGCACCAGGTCCAGATGGAATACCTCCAGAAGCCATTAAAGCAGACCCAGAAACGGCAACAGTAATGCTCCACCAACTCTTTAGCCAGATCTGGGAAGAAGAAAAGGTGCCCAGTGAATGGACATAAGGGTATCTGGTGAAACTCCCTAAAAAAGGCAACTTTCAAGACTGCAATAACTACAGAGGCATCATGCTTACATCTGTGCCAGGGAAAATACTATGCAGGATAATCCTGGAAAGACTGTCAAAAGAACTAGAAAAGAAGCTCAGAGACCAGCAGGCAGGTTTCTGCCAGGATGGATCATGCACATCATGTGCACATCATGCACTGACCACATCACCACACTTTGCATTATTGTAGAACAGAGCCTGCTGAGTGGATTCATCTCTAAACCTCACATTCATCGACTTCCATAAAGCATTCGACAATCTAGAGAGAAACGTTTTGTGGAAACTCGTACATAACAGCCATCTCACAGACAGCTTCACTGTAGGGGTGTAAATCACCAACTTCATCACGATACGATATTATATCGATTTGTTTGGATGATGATATGATGTTTGCCAATATCACAAAGTCTGTCACAATACGAGTTTGATTCGATTTGATTCAGGAGCCTGCGATCGATATGACGTGATATCATATGCCCATCTAACACAATCATTTACATCAACTCACAAAAACAACTAGAATATGATTTGACCATTTTATTTCTGAGCTCTGTTTGTTGTTTGAGCGGAGGCGTGCTTTCCCAGAAATGGTGACACAGACGTGCTATGTGAATTTCAAAATAAATGTGTATCTTTAAGATGACGATATGGATCGATGTTTTCATTTTGCATCGATATAATCGGATCGTTAATCAGTGAATAGATGTATCGATGTGGATCGATGTATCGTTACACCCCTACTTCACTGTAGATACAGGAGTCCGACAGGGCTGCTTACTGTCTCCCTTTCTCTTCCTCTGGCAGTCGATTGGATTATGAAGACCACCACAGCCGAACAAAATCTGGGCATACAGTGGACAATGTGGTCCCATTTAGAAGACCTGGATTTTGCGGACGACATAGTCCTCCTGTCAAACAGTCAAACACAGATGCAGACCAAAATAACCAAACTCACCAAAATTTGCACCTTCCACAGGACCCCACATCGATAAAGCAAAAACAAAGGTAATGACCATCAACCATAAAACAGACAATCCCATAAACCTAGACAAAGAGGCACTAGAAGAGGTGGACACATTTACATACCTGGGAAGCATTGTTGAGAAAGACGGGGGAAGTGACAAAGACTTCCAAACAAGAATAGGAAAAGCAAGATCATCCTTTCTTATATTAAAACCAATTCGGAACCCAAAGAACGTCTCCACAAAAACCAAACTCCGCATTTTCAATTCAAACGTCAAGTCCGTCTTGGCGCAGAAACATGGAGAACCACAAAAGTCACCACCAACAAACTGCAAGCCTTTGTTAACAGATGCTTAAGACACATCCTGGGAATATACTGGCCAAATACAAGTACAAAAGAAGAGCTCTGGCAAACCACACAACAAGAACCACTTGAAGCACAAGTCAAACGCAGGAAATGAGGCTGGACTGGGCACACCTTGAGGAAACCGCCCTCCAACACGACCGGACAGTCCTTCTCCTGGAACCCACAGTGGAAAAGAACCCCTGGAGAAGGTCTGTTGAGGCAGAACTCAAGGAATCAAGAACATCCTAGAAGGAAGCAGAGAAGACCACCCAACACCAAACCAGCTGGAGAAAGTTCGTGAATGACCTCTGATCCCCAAAGTGAAAAAGGGTTTAAGTCAAGTAAGTCAACTAGTGGTTGGTTCTGTGAAAGTAACAGAATACTCTACATGATGTAACTGATGTATGAATGTGATGATCAGCTGCTGAAGGTGGAGCTTTATATCCTGCTGAGTGGATTCATCTCTAATGACACTTAAGCACTGATTATTGATTATTGATTATAGTTTGTAATGAAGTGTAAAAATCTGTCAGAGTAATGTGGTGCAGTAAAAGTATGATATTGGTCTCAGGTGTGTTGGTGTACCTGACTGGATGGAGACAGGTGTGTTGGTGTCCATGTGGTTCTTTGCTCTGTGTGTCTGCAGGGGGATGATGGGAATGATGAGTGGAGCCGAAACCGATCCTGCTGTCATGATGATGGCTGTCTGCCTGTCAATCAATCAATCAATCAATCAGTCAATCAATCGGCAGAGGTGGATGAAGTACTCACATCTTTTACCTTAGTAACAGTACTGATGTGTAGAAATACTCTGTTACAAGCAAAGGTACTGCATTCATACCTTGAGTAAAGAACAGAAGTATTTACTCAGAGTACACGTCAGCCAGAATGGCCTTAACTTGTAACCCAGTATTTCTACTCTGTGGTGTGAGTACTTTTACTGCAGTAAATGATCTGAGTACATCTTCCCCACTGATACAGTGACGCTCCTCACAGCTTCCTGTGTGAGCAGCATGGGACACACAACCTGCGTTCCAATACCCATACTACCATACTATGGTACGGGCCGTAAGACAGCTGCAGTACATCCAGAATGCTGCTGCTCGGGTCCTGACCAGAACCAGGAAGTACGAGCACATTAGTCCTGTGCTCAGGTCTCTACACTGGCTTCCTGTGGCTCAGAGAATAGACTTTAAAGCAGCTCTGCTTGTGTACAAGTCTCTCCACGGCCTAGCACCAAAGTACGTCTCTGACATGTTAGTGCCATATGAACCATCTCGGACTCTGAGGACCTCAGGGACCGGCCTCCTGCTGGTGCCCAGAGTCAGGACTAAAAATGGGGAATCAGGATTCCAGTTTTATGCAGCTAAAATCTGGAACAGTCTTTCTGAAGATGTGAGACAGGCCTCTACTCTGACAATGTTCAAATCTAGGCTCAAAACAGCTCTATGTCACTGTGCATATGACTGAAAGGATCTTATCTGCACTCTTCTCTTTTAAAGCTCATTTTATAATGATTATTTATGTTTTTATTTTGTATTGTGATTTTAATGCATTTTCTTGTTCTGTAAAGCACTTTGAATTACTTTGTGTACGAACTGTGCTCTACAAGTAAAATAGCCTTGCCTACTATTTAGTACGCCAGAAAAATAATTAGTGTGTCCCAGTACATAGTATGTCAGATGCAGTATGCCAAAAGTACCAGGATGTTCTACTACATCTGGTCATATTTCGCAGTATGTATGTCAGCATGCTTCTTTGGCCATTCTGACCCACAATCCTTTGTGCAGCGGAAGTTACGTCGCACTGACTGAGCTGTGTGTACAACCAACGCCCACATATAGCACGGAAGACAACACGACACAGAGAAAGAAAAAAATGAGCAACTTTATGACGAACAACAGCACATTCAAGTGTAAGTACCATTTTACATCTTTACTGCTCGTATGTATGATTAAAACATTAATATACCATTGCTGCACGAAGCTAAGATGATGACATGTACGACTGTCAGACATACCAATTCACCTCACATGAAGTTGTTGATGATGCACTCGGATATTAAGTACGTTCGCTAGTTTGTTAAGTAAGTTACTAGTCGGTCATCAACATTATCTGCCTTTTCTTACTGGAATATAATTAATTTCTAATGTTAGGGTCGGATGAACACACTGAGCTGCTGATTAGTTGGAGGACAGACAACGTGGACCTCTTCACCGGCAAGAGAAATGCAGCCGTTAAAGGATATGAGTGAGTAACATTATTATGTGCTGAAATGTGATAAAAGGAGCACTGTAGGCATGTAAGCCAATTATTCACATCACACACTACGGCCTTGTAACAGTTCAGTTAATCAGTGTCAGTCAGCCTTACTCATACAATACTGCTTTATACCTCGTACTTTTTTACTAGACTACTTGTTTTTATATCACATACCTCATGTACTGATACGTAACTGCTTATTTATATACTTTATACTATGTTTTGTTTTCTTTTTAAATGTTACATCATCGTCCTGTGGACAGTTGTTTTGGGGATGTCAAACGCCCTCGAGACAACCCTGTAGGATGCTGCATGGGCAGGCCAGTAGAGGAAGGTGAAGACATGGAGCTCTTTGACCCACCCACAGTCAGCCTCACGGGCCAGAGCAGCTGTGAGTGCAGCTATGGACTCCCTGCTCATGCGGAGGTCGGACACACCATCCAGATAGAGCCGCAGGATGGGCACGTTGGGGTTGAGCTGGCAGTATGTTGTGTGGACATGCTATGAATGTGAAATAAATGAATCCAATATTATGCAAAAGCCTCATTTGAATTCCTGTAAAATCACATTCTGCCTGTTTTATATTGGTACAACTGATCTCAGTCCTGCCAACACTGATAATGATGGTGATGGAGCAACACTTCCTTTCATACATGGTTTATATAATTTGAGATACTAAGACACTACATATTAGGACTGCAATGATCTGATTATATACTGTCACATATCATACAGTTTTGCAAGAACACGGTTACAACATTCAACTTTACTGTGATTACAGTATAATCAGTGTTGAGGTTCAACTATGACTACAATATAGAAGATTCTACCAGTACAGGCAGTGGTGTAAGTGTGGTATAAATAATGAATGCATATGACTAAATATGAATACACTATGGGCCAGGTATGAGCAGTATAGACTAGTAAATATATAAATAGTAAAAGTCAAACACATATTAAGTAATGTAGTAAGAATGTGCAGGTATGTTACACTACAAATAAAAGTAATGTGAATGTAAGGCTGCTTCACGTGCAGACAGAATATAGTGCCAGCAGCTGCACAGCTGTAAATATATTTAACAACACACATCTGCCAGCAACAGAGAGCTGTGTGTGAAGGGGTTAATGTGCCTACTGGTGACTAGTTCAATAGACAGGTCACTAATAATAGGCTTGGGACTGTTTATTAGAAACAACAACATACATGACGACATAACAGCAACAGAGCTCTCCGGCACCTCCGACAGTATGCACGACTCTGGCGAGCTCGACGAGAGGAGATTTGCTGCATCTCCGAAGTACAACAACATAAAATATTCAAATGTGGCGCTACAGACGGCGGCGGAAGTGAGCAAGAGGGTCGGAGTTCAGGGAGCGATGTGATGGCGGATGTAGTGTGTCCCAATAGTATGCACACTGCATACTACACTACATACTTTTTAAGGGCAGCTGCAGTACATACTGAAAGTATATAGTAGAAGTATGCGATTTGGAGCGCAGGGACAGAGATACGAAACAAAGTCACGTCCGGTCACTGCACTCATCACACTTCCTCTGCTCTGTTTGTGTCCTCGCGCTCAGTGTGACTGATACTACACAAACACACAAACAGTAAACAAGCTGATGTAAACACGTCACACCGCGCATGTCCGTTTCACGATAAAACATTAATGTTGTCTTACTTCAGATCAGAGATCAGACGGAGCGGAGGAGACTGAAGTTGACCCTGCGGCTGTGTACGGAAGCGTCACCATAGCAACGACAAAGAGGCAACCGTCTCTATGAGCATCTAGCGGGGGGCGGGGCTAAGAGAAGACCAGCCGCCCCGCCGGGAGGAACTGGTGAAATAAATAACTTTAGTTTTAAATGAAGTTAAATTTCAACTCAAATACTAAAAATACAAATTGAAAAAAGCGTTAATAAAGAAAAACACCTGAAGAAGAGAAATTCAACCAAATGCGTAAAGTTTTTATATCACTAATATTGAAATCAGTGGGAACAAATAATACTTTTCTGAGCATTAATCAATAAAATAAGAAAAGGGTGATGTTTTCCTTCGCACAGAGTAGTGTAGGGACTGTTCTTCACTTGTCAGAGGAGGAGCTGAGGTGAAGCTCCAAATATCTCCCCTTGAGCCTCCCTCCACCATAAATGAGTTGGGTTTTTAATTTGATGTTTGAAAGTTAAAAGAGTTGAAAAAAGTCTCAGTTTGCAAATGTTTTATTTTTACACAAATTTCAAATGAGTGATTTTGATGAATTATCACTGTTGTAAGTTCAGATTTGGTTCTTTTCTTTTTTTTTGTCAGAAGCGTTTGTCGCACATGATGTGACCAAGTTACGTCAGATTTTTTAAAATCCAATGATAATTTCTGTTTTCACAGTTTCTGGGTGATAAATGGAGGAATTTTTGGAGAGTTTTAAGGAAAGCATGCCGACCAAACTTGCCTCGAGCTTAAAGGGCATGTTTTCTTTAAAAATTGCCAAAAGTTTTAAAGAAAAAAAAAGCCAACAAAATTTTAAAGAAATTATCCCCTCCAAGCCCACCTTTGCCTTGTAAAGAAAGAAAAAAAAAAATCACCAAACATTTTTAAGGGAAAAAAAAAACAAATTGGAAATTAAGGGAGAAAAAAAAGAAAAAAAATCACCAAAAAATCTTTAAAATAAATAAATAAATCACCAAATTCTTTAAAGAAAACACGCCCATTAAAAGTTGTATGTCCCTCCCCCAACCCAAAATAAAAAAACATGTGTTCCTCCCCAGTGAGAGAATGATTTCCCCTTCACAACTGACGAACAGTCCCCAACACTTCTTTTTCTACAACATCATTCCAGCGAGATTTTTATATATATATATATATATATATATATATATATATATATATATATGTATATATATATATATATATATATGTGTGTGTGTGTGTGTGTGTGTGTGTGTGTGTGTGGTGATAAACTGATTCTGATTGTGATGTACAAACACTGAGGACACTGAATGTTAAATCTTTTGTGTATTGATTTATTTCTACCGCACCATGAGTTTTGAACAGGCAGTTTTCAGGACGCTCCCGCGGACAGCTGACTCTTGAGGACCCTGACGTAGCATGCCTGTCTGACACAACATTAGCTCACATGCTAACAGGCTAACAGGCTAACAGGCTAACAGGCTACCTAACAGTCAGAAAACAAACACAAGAGCTTTAAAGATGGCAGAAGTCAAAGTGAAGAAGGAGGCGAACCTGTCAGACCCCGCGGAGGTGGAGAACAGGTCAGTCCGGCGGCGGGAACCCGCTTTACCGCTGAGCCGGTGGTGCCGCTCACCGGAGACCCGTGCGCCGAACTCCGTACAAATTCTGACGAATTTAGTGTTTACTCGCTTGTCTCCGTGAATGCAGCGGCTGTGTGAGGTGAATTAATACATTGTCCGAATTGTAGTGAATGTGTTGTGAATTCGGCATTGCGACAGCACGCCCAGGTCCTCCCGTCACTAAAATCTGAACATTTTAAACAGAGGAGTGTGGTGGGCTCGCTGCTAACCGCTCTGTTTGGTGGTTTGAATGTGTTGCCGAATTAAAGTATTGTTCGTGTAGATTCAGTCCAGTTTAATAACTGGTTAAATGTCGCCAACACGCGAGTGAACAGTGGTGATCGCTTTAAACTGAGTGTGGCTGAAAGGTGAGCTGGGTACAGCAGAAAGTACTGAAGTATAAAAATGCAGGTTCTTAAAAGATTCTGATTTGCCTTGAATTCAGTTTTTATAAACATGTCGGCATTAAAAGTCATAAACTAGTTTTCAGTTTGAATGTGTGAGGGTTTTATTACCACACACACATTTAGTCTCTTTTTATTTGTCTGTAATGAGTGGAACTCTCCTGCGTGATGTGACACATCTTTAAACTGTCTTTTATATTTTCTACCTGTTGGACAACAATGGATTGAACTTGACTCCATAAATCCTCCCTCTGCTCAGGAACACATTTAGTTTTGTGTTCATGTTTCAGGTGTAATGAAGTCTTTGTTTAACCAGGAAGCCGTTCTGTTTCCGGACCTCTGAGGGTCATTACAGCTGATGATAGTAACCTCACTGTTACAGCCCTGATGTGTTGGTTATTGTCCTGATGAATCGATTGATTGTTTGGTCAATAACATGTCAAAGTGTCCTCAGATGTTTGATTTGACCACAAACACACAGATTCAGTTTATTTTCAGAGAAACCAGGAAACATTTGTGTTTTACAAGCTGGAACGAGGATTTAGATATTTTTCCTTTTCAATCAATCAGTTAATCAATTCGTCGTTACAGGATCAAACAGCTGTGTCAGCAGTTCCCTCACGGTATCACAGACCAGGTGATTCAGAACGACATGCCTCACCTGGAGCCTCAGCAGAGAGCCATGGCCATCAACAAGCTGCTGTCACTGGTCAGTCTGAGCACTGCAGCGCCGCTCATTCCTCTCTCCTGATTGGCCGCACGGCGCTGTGTTTCTGATCGGCGTGATTATTGATTGATGTGTTGACCTGTTCCAGGGTCAGCTGGACCTGCTGAGGAACAGCTCAGGTCTCCTGTACAGACTGAAGGACGGGCAGAGCGCCAGGTAAACACACCTGACACACCTGTGAGTGTAACATGTCTGTGTCTTTGAACCTGAAGAGCTCCCGTCAGCCTCCTGCTCTCTTCTTCCTCTTCTGGTTGTGTTGCAGTAAGATGAAAGGTTCAGACAACCAGGAGAAACTGGTTTATCAGATCATCGAGGACGCAGGAAACAAAGGTAACAAACTACAGCACAACACCTGAAGCTCCACACAGGAAGTTACCTGCAACATCTGCTGTTTCTACGGCGTGAATAAGCCCCTCTCCAGTGTTTCCCTGTGACTGACGACACATGTGTAGAGACAATGGACAACAGTGGCTGGTCTTGAGTTTAGTGAGGCCAGCAGTGGAATCTGACACACAGACACACACACAGACACACAGACACAGACACACAGACACACACACACACACACACAAAGACATGAGCCAGTAGAGTCCAGGTGTAAGAATACTGAAGTTGCCCTTTAACATGAACACCTGCCTTGGTGAAACACTCAGCAGCTGGTCTGATCTGGTTCTGTGCCGCAGGGATCTGGAGCAGAGACATCCGCTTTAAGAGTAACCTTCCTCTGACTGAGATCAACAAGATCCTGAAGAACCTGGAGAGCAAGAAACTCATCAAAGCCGTCAAATCTGTTGCCGTGAGTTTAAAACGGAGCCCATCATCAGCTGAGCCTGTGGACATACAAGGTTTCCTCTCTGACAGCTCCATGTTTGTTGTGTGCAGGCGTCTAAGAAGAAGGTGTACATGCTGTACAACCTGCAGCCGGACCGCTCTGTGACGGGGGGCGCCTGGTACAGCGACCAGGACTTTGAGTCTGAGTTTGTTGAAGTTCTCAACCAGCAGTGCTTCAAGTTCCTGCAGAGCAAGGTACTACAAACTTTATTTAAACAGCTGATGATCTCACAGGTTATTTATTAATGTCAATTAATGACAAGAAATGACACAAGTGGTTTCACTGAACTGTGACAGGATCAAGACCTGAGCCTTATGACAAAGGAAAGGGTTCTCCTCTGTGGCAGGGTTACAGTACAACACCATGTTCCGCCAGTGTTACTTGAATAAGTAAACACTGACCAACGGGACCAGACTGGCCGACCCGTATGCTCTCACTCAGTGGATGGATGATGTCACAGGAAGCCAATCTTACAAAGGAGGACCACACTTGTTTGTTTTGCTATGGAAGCTAACGTTAGCTAATGTGCTAAAAAGTTAGCGTTGCAGAGAAATCCAATCTTCCTCTTAATCCCTCCCCAGTTTCTGATGAGGTGGACATGATAACCCTTAATACACATAACCTTATTCATCCCTACAACAGGAAATACTTTTTCCCTAACCTGATATGAAGTGTGCGCTGCACATGTGAGCATTTTTGATGATGGCCTCCGTCCAGTCCTTTGGTCTTATCACATTTAACCATAGTTGTCTTTGTTTTTGTTGACGGGCAGTGGCGGCTGGTTTTGAGCCATGACTCCTTCTATTCTGGCTCCCAATAACACAACAAGACAAACACATTTTAACACTCCTGTGTAGCCTACAGCCCTGTGGGGGAGAGGCAGCTGCACCTCCAGCTGATCACATGATGTCACTGTGATGTCATCGTGACTCCGACCATAAAAGGGTCATCCTGCTGCCACTGTCGCACTGTTTTCTCTGCCCTGCAGCAGAGTCAACAACCATTTCACCTTAAGCTAACGTTTTTTTTTTAGAAATGCTATCAAAGCTCACTCGCTCTGTTGCTCATGACGACACGTCCTGTTGGGTCACATGGTCAGCTGCTGATGGTTCAGATGTTTCTGTTGGTCACATGACTGTGTTGTGTGTTCAGGCTGAAGCAGCGAGAGACAGCAAACAGAGTCCCATGGTTCAGAGGAACAGCTCCTTCGCCACCTCGCATGAAGTCTGGAAGTACATCTGTGAGCTGGGAATCAGCAAGGTGATGCTGTCACAGTCACGCCCCCTTTTATGACCTCACACACCACAGACACTGACCTGCTGATCCGCATGTTTTACTTTGTATGTGAATGTGACTCAGGTCACGTCAGAGCTGGTTTTTGACTCTACTGCCGTCACTCTCAGGTTAACTGACAGGTGTTTGACTGCAGGTGGATCTGTCCATGGACGACATCGAGACCATCCTGAACACGCTGATCTATGACGGGAAGGTGGAGATGACTGTCATCGCCGCCAAGGAGGGAACTGTGGGTAGCGTGGATGGACAGATGAAACTTTACCGTGGTGTCAACGCTGTCATCCAACCCACCGGCCTCGTCAGGACGCCCTGCGGACTCTGCCCGGTAACACATCTACACCACTGTTCATAGAGTTAGTGATGTGCCGCCACAGAGCCCGATGCTGTCCAATCAGACGAGTGAGAGGATTCGTCCTATGTCTGAATGGTCTTTGATGCTTTTACGTTGTCGGCAGTTCTCTTCACAAACACTCAGACTCAGTAATGATGGAGGCTCACCGAGAACAAATCCAACATCCAAGCTGTCACAGTGTTCTCTGCTGTCAAGAGACGTCGCGGGGACGTCACTCATTTCATCCTTTGCAAATGTCAATAATCAGATGAAGAACCTGAATGTAACAGACTCCACGATATCAGCCTGACCACAGCCTGACATGGCATCATACGGTGTCGGCTCACATCGTGAACGACAATGGGTGTTGTCCACCATAATCCATGGTTTCATCTCATGCAGGGGTGATGGGCATCCGGCACCGTGCCGGATTTCCGGCGTGTGGCCAGGGGAAAAAAAAAAGTTGATGTGGGATATATGTGTGCGGTGTCGCAGACAGTTTAAACAGAGACCTCTCGCTCTCAACCAGACCAAAGTTAGGCTACTAGCCAATCAGAAGTAGAGCGGGGGCAGGTCTTGGGGGCAGGAACAGATTTGGTTCAGAGCCAACTTCAGATTGTAGTGGAGCCCGTGCCGTAGACTCTCTCATCAAGATGCAAAGTAAGTTAATGAAACCTGGGAAAACGTCCTGATAGTCGATAAAGGACTCAAAATTAAATGGCGTTGGGCGTGGCTAGAAGAGGCACAGACGGACACATAAATTGATGTATGCAACCAGCGGCAAGACAGTCCTATCACAGCATGAATTAGACCCCGCTCATAAAGCCGCTGTGCGTGCAATAAAACACGTAACGCGTTTACCAGGAGCCGCAGTCACCGCTGACAGACCGCGTTGTCTTGTTAATAGGCTCGTTGGAGATGAACTGCGCCTCGCCTGGACAGTAGACGAGAGCAGGCGGCTGCAGCGGGGGGGGGGGGTTGACAAAAAGCTGCGGTGAAGTCGGACAGTTTCCCGACAGTTTCCAGCAGCCTTCAGTCCGTACAAGAAGTCACAGACACACTCACATCCTGTCTGGAATGATGTCAATTCATTAAAGTGATCAGACTCATATATCAGTTTGTTCTCAGTCTCCAGTTGTTTTTATTATGATAGATTAATTTATTAAAATGTTTTACAGGTGATCTGTAGTTTATGTTCATGGTTCATGAACTCTGCTGTAAATCAGCATCATATCAGTTTGACCTGTCGCCATGGCAACAGAGACTGTAAGCTTCATATTTTATACAAGACAACAGCTTTCATTAAGGCTCAGTCAAATACAGTCAGGGCTTCACATCTGTACACATGTTAGTTTAGAGTCCTCACATCCCACTGACCACCAGTCTGTGATGTTAAACAGTGTTAATACACAGTAGACTCTGTGTGGTTTATGAACTTCACCTTCATCAGTCACACAACATGTTTCTGTCACAGAATAAACCTTCAGATCAGACAAATACAATTTAAATCTCTGAAATTCAACAAAAAGTTTATCTAAACGTCATCTTGTTGGGTCGACATCTGAACCAATCAGCTGTTAGATCAGGTGAGAGCCAGGCGGTGCAGTCGGTGGAGAGCAACTGCAGCGCCTGGCTCTAAAAACTGCAGCCGCCTCGCTCTCGCCGTTTTATCGCCGTCCACTTTTGTAATACGTCAATACGGGGGAATGATGACCCATTCCTCGTGCCTCAACCTGGAAAAAAATTCAGGCTTAGGATTTTTTTTTTTTTGCTATCACATCCTGCTTGTGTAGTGTGTCATAATTAACGACAACTGATGCCACATCTGAGACGCCTCACGACGTCCCCACAGAAAGGCTTGCATGTTTGATTTTCTTCTCCCGTCACAGCCGTCATTTTGACCAATAGGAACACAGAGCGATCTGTTGCCATGGAAACTGTAGGACAACAACAGCCCAGCCTTTCAGATATTTCCTGTGGGGACGTTAGCACACAGAGTAAAAAGGAAACAGCAGAGGCACTTTATCAACCCGCTGAGTACTGCCATTAGCATCAAGCTAGCAAAGAATGTTCTTTCTTCATAATGGAGGATATAAAGAGTTTAAACTCAAAACTTCCTGTTTCTGTTTCAAATTAAAAGCCCCTCATCATTTCAGCTGAGAGAATCCCTTCTTTTTGTAAAGAGGCTTTTATTGTGAAACATTTACAGGAACTTCCTGTGGAGGATTCAGTGACTGTCATGAGCTGTGTCTCAGTTCAAGTGATGCGGTCTTCAAAGCACGCCGCCTTTGAAGACCGCATCAACCAAAGTGATGATTGGTGGTGGACCAACATGTAGTCAGTCATGTCTGTCGGCCAAGTCACAGACAGGTTTATGACTCCACAGTCACCTGTAGGAACACACAAACACAGTAGCGGATCCTGATACTTCTGTTGAGATCTGGAGCTTAATAGGAAATAACTGTAAATAAAATGAACTTGACCTTCAAGGGGGGTGTCGCCCAGGGCGCCATTTAGGCTAGAACCGCCACTGGACAAACATGTTGTGTAGTCTGAACCCGTGATCCAACAGCTGTCTGCATGCGTTGAGTTCTAAAGGACCGTGTGAAAGGGTTTCCATAGCTGAGCGCTGACTTCCTGTCTTTTGTCCTCAGGTGTTTGACGACTGTCACGAAGGAGGAGAAATCTCTCCGTCCAACTGTATCTACATGACGGAGTGGTTGGACTTCTGACGGCTGCTCTCGTCTCTCTGTTCTTTTCTCTGTGAGGAAACTTTGACTCTATTTTCCCGGCGCTCTGTGATCCACCTCAGTTATTTTTTGTATTTATTGCGAAGTTTAATAAAAGCAGGAATGAGAAATGTGTCGTTGTGGCTTCTAACCTGAACTCATCACAGCAGAGTGTGACAGTGTGTTGTTTGATGTGGTGTACTGACCCTTTAAGTATTCAGGACGTTTGTGGACTAAATAATGAATGGATATGAGAACAGTCCCGACAGCAGCACTCAGGTATGAGGCTGGTGTTCTCTGATGCACTCTGAGTGTGTTTATCCAATCACAGCTCTCGTTAGTGTTTTCCATCAGACATGGTTAAAGTGCTCCATCAGAGCGTAATGGGCTCAGTGCTGACCGTCAGCACGGCTCACTTTACACAACATGTTCTCATGTTCTCATATTGACCGCTCAGGAACTCAGCTCCTGCTCATCAGACACAAACACTCCACGCTTCCACCTGCTGGGTCTCTGCCATAAAGACTACACTACCCATCAGCCTCGGCAGCTCTCACCACCACTGATGCGATGCCATAGAATCGGAGCCGTTCCTTTTCATTGTTTTCGTCAAAACGTCCTCTGATGGTTCCACTCAGACATTTAACTGAACAAACAACAGACGACGAAAAGTTCAGCGTTCAGTTTCAGCGCCACAAACAACGTTCTCTCAATGTTTCATTCACCAGTGTACCTGTGTGGCTACCTTCACAAAACCTCTGGAGAACGTTCCTTAAAGGTTCTACTGTCAAACGTTTTGATAATATTAGAAGAACATCCTCAAAGACAAACACAACGTCAGTGATACATTAGGAAAACCTTCCTGAGAACAAATATGAGAAACTTCCAGACAGCAATATTTGGTTTCAGGAATGTTCTAGAAATAATCCAAAGTTTGGAGAATCCCAACAATCGTGACGTTCCCTTGACGTTTCCATGCTGAACTTGTTCTTGTCCTCTAATTGTTTCATTAACACCTTCGAGGAACGTTCCCTCAGGGTTCCTGTGTGGTTCTGCTAATGTCAGAAGAACATCCTAGAGGAATATTTGGTTTTCAGGAATGTTCTTTGTTAATTACTAAAGTTAAGACAAAAAGCATTCCTGTAATGTTCCCTCAAAGTTCCAGTGGTTGTAACTGAGAGTCTCTACGAACGCTCTCTTGTGGTTCCCCTAAACCACGTTCACGTTCTAAAATTGAACTCAGCGAGCCGTGAGACATTTGGGAACTAGCAGACGCTGTAACAACCAGAGAGATAAATCTAGGAAAACTGTACGAGAACCTTATCTTACCTTAGTTTACATAAAAACCCTCAGGGAACGGTCACTAATGGTTCTTCTGTAGTTCCTTTTACATCCATGACAGCTTGTATGCAACGTTCTAATGTTCTCTTACTGCACTAGGAACGTTTTTTAAGGAAATGAAAAAGTTCGAGTGAGCACATATGGAAAACTGTTAGTCCCCAATATTTGGTCGAATACTCCTGTAACGTTCTCTTGGTGTTCCTATGTGGTTTCTTTAACCTCCAGCTAATGAGTGGAACCATGAACCACGTTCCAATAATCTGTGTTCTTCTAATGTTAAAAGAACATCCCAGGAACCACATAAGAACACTGTGCATCACAAAAAGAACAAATACTGTCGGTGGTTTTCAGGAATGTTCTGTGAATGTTGCTTTAAAGTTGAGGGTTCATTCTCATGGTTGCAAGTCTCGAAGGATGTTCTCCACAGAGCGTTACATAAAAACCCTCAGACAACGGCCACTAATGGTTCTTCTGTGGTTCCCTCGTTCTTCATTAAGCTTCTTAAATGCAACTTTCTAAAGTTCTCTAACTACACTAGAGCGTTGTTGAAACCACAGAATGTGTTTGCAG
This sequence comes from Epinephelus lanceolatus, assembly GCF_041903045.1. Classification (NCBI taxonomy): domain Eukaryota; kingdom Metazoa; phylum Chordata; class Actinopteri; order Perciformes; family Serranidae; genus Epinephelus; species Epinephelus lanceolatus. The sequence continues at coordinate 50,568,076 of NC_135736.1, forward strand.
CGTTGTCTGGTCCATTTGTCCACGTCTAAACGAAGGATCCATCGTACAGTATTATTGTGATTTTAAATATGTTGCTTTGTGCTGAGTATTGTGATAAAATATGTTGTGATTTATTACCTTTGTTAAGCTGCAAATTTTGTCCCTGAAGGAAAAACTAAAAGTTTTGGGTCTGTTCATCTCACGTCAGACTAAAGTTTAATTTGTCATATTAATAACTGTGCGTGAAGATACGAAACTGCCACACAAAAATATTGTGATACTTTGCTGTATCGATTTTCCTCGCCCCTGATTAATACTTCATTATATTATTATGCAGTGTGATGTTTACTGTTGTTTGAAATGCGGTTTGATTCCTTCAAACCAAAACGTCAGCACTTTGGATTTTGTTTTCACACTGGTGGTTTATCACAGCTACTAGAACACACACATTAGAACACTTTTTATCAGACGACATTCAGTCAGCAAAATTTATTTCACTTTGATTTCCCCAAAAACTGAAGGGATCTCTACGATCCTCCATTTATTGAAGGGAACGTCCCAAAATTTTGAGGAAAGATGTTGTTGTGTTCTACCTGGTACCTGTGTACCTGTACTGACTGTGGCCCCGCCCCCAACACATGAAATCAAAACTCCGCCCCTGCAAGTGACATTCACTGAGAGTCAGTGTCACAAGATGAAAACACAGAGGGAAGTTGTTTCTACATTTGGTGACGGTCGGCAGCATGAGTTTAAATTAAATTAAGACCCTTTTAGTGTCTGAGTCACGATGACATCACAGTGACATCATGTGATCAGCTGGAGGTGCAGCTGCCTCTCCCCCACAGGGCTGTAGGCTCCACAGGAGTGTTAAAATGTGTTTGTCTTGTTGTGTTATTGGGAGCCAGAATAGAAGGAGTCATGGCTCAAAACCAGCCGCCACTGCCCGTCAACAAAAACAAAGACAACTATGGTTAAATGTGATAAGACCAAAGGACTGGACGGAGGCCATCATCAAAAATGCTCACATGTGCAGCGCACACTTCATATCAGGTTAGGGAAAAAGTATTTCCTGTTGTAGGGATGAATAAGGTTATGTGTATTAAGGGTTATCATGTCCACCTCATCAGAAACTGGGGAGGGATTAAGAGGAAGATTGGATTTCTCTGCAACGCTAACTTTTTAGCACATTAGCTAACGTTAGCTTCCATAGCAAAACAAACAAGTGTGGTCCTTCTTTGTAAGATTGGCTTCCTGTGACATCATCCATCCACTGAGTGAGAGCATACGGGTCGGCCAGTCTGGTCCCGTTGGTCAGTGTTTACTTATTCCAGTAACACTGGCGGTCCCGGAGAGTGAGTGACCTGACATGGTGCGTTGGTAAATTCAGTCTGACGCTCTACACTAAAATGAGAGCCCTGTTGGTGGAAGAAACGCAGCGTTATATTTCTACATGAATGAACCAACGGTTAAGTTAATCACACATTCACTCCGCTCGGCGCTCTGCTGCTCCGTCTCCACAGACAGAGTGTCCAGAGTGCGCTCTGCCACTCTGAGAGTGCGCTGCTCTGGATAACCCAACGCTACATTCAGACAGCGCTCCCAATTTATCAACGCTCCAGTTTGTGTCAGAGTGCGCTCCCACACTCACAATGAGTGTTTCTGAACGCACCACTCACATCATCTTCCTCCATCGTCTAAAACAAGACAACACAACTTGTTAGCTAGCGCTAGCTAACTGTTTTGCCTCCAGCTAAGCCCCGCCCACCAACAAACGTCACTGTGTTTACTAACAGTCAAAGAGTGTATAATGTTGTTAGCAGTCAGTGTGTAAGGTCTGGATGCTCGTCACGAGGAGTCATCATTATAAATAATCATCTTCATCATGATGATGAATTAACGCTCCTGCTCCTCAGAGGATGAACCCTGGACATCGTCTCTGTAGCGCCCCCATCAGGACAAACTGCTCACACTGTGAGCACTGATCAGGATGTTTGTTCATGTTGTGGCTGCAGTGACGTGTACAGCCTGCAGGAGGCGCTACACTGTGATTGGCTCCTCAAAGATTTCGGAGTAAACACTCAAAGAATAAAAGATAAAAACCAGGATGTGAGTTTGATTTAGACCCGAGCTGATGACTGAGGGGAGGGAGAGAGAGGAGGAGGAAGAAGAAGAGGAGGAGGAAGAAGAAGAGGAGGAGGAAGAAGAGGAGGAGGGGGGAGGAGGGGGGGGGGCAGTGCGGATTCTTTCCCGTCATTCCCTGCAGCAGCAGCAGCAGCAGCAGCAGCTCCCTCCCTCCTGTCTGTCTGTCCGTCTCTCTGTCCTCTCCTGTCGGACTGTTTGCGGACTGCTCTTCCTCAGCTGAAGTTTGATCTCCGGAGCAGGTAAGCTTCTCCTCTGTGTCTCTGCTGCCTTCTACTCTGTCTCTTTTGTGGCTGTGCTGTGATTGGAGCTGTGCTGCGATCCTCCACAAACTTCATGTCGGAGGAGACGCGGCTGGATCCGGGTGATCGGACTCTTCTGCTCCGGTCTGGAGCAGAGAGTCCCCCCGGAGGCCCGCTCCTCTCTCCCGGCCTCATCCGCTCTCTGTAGCCGCTCCACGGTGCGCCTCAGCCCGCATGCCCGCTGCTCGTCCCCCGCCCCGCCAGCAGCCATTAGGCTCGGCAGGAGGATGGAGGATAATAACGGTGCGCCATGCATGGACGCAAAAACAGGCGTGGCCGCGGGAGGAGGAGGAGGTGTGTGTGTATGTGTGTGTGTGTGTGTGTGTGTGTGTGTGTGTGTGTGTGTGTGTGTGTGTGTGTGTGTTCGTGTTCAGGACAATACACAACGCACATTTGCGGTGTATTTTTAGCGGTAGAATGAGCGGGATGTGGCCGGCTGTGGGAGGCTCTGCAGGCCGGTGGTGGTCGGGGTGAGGACCGGAACGAGCCAGGCCTCCGTCTCAAGCCCGCCAGGATACGTGTTGTGGTTGTGGGAACGTTTCCCTCACGTTACGTGACTCTTTGCAAACACAAACATTGAGGTCCGCTCTCGTTCCTGCTCGGTGGATCCTCCACGGTCTGTAGAGCTCCACACAGCCGTGATGTTGTCACGCAGGGCCGGCTGCAGCCCGGGAGGGGCCCGGGCAGATCTACGGACACCCCCACCCTAAAACCAGGGTGCAGCTCCGGACTGTTGATCTCCTCAACTCTGCTCCCAGTGTTTCTGACCACAGTGTTTAGTTGTGGGAATGTTTTCTAATGTTAAGAGAAGAAACGTCCTCGTAACGTCCTCGTAACGTTCTCATAGTTTTCATTTTGAAAGCTCTAAAATCAGTTTAATCAGAAACACGTTTGACAGTCGATTAATAAGTGATTGATGCTAACCCTGCCCTGTGTGTTGATTAACAGCACGAGCACACCTTTATATCATTTCACGTTATATTTGTGGTTTTGTGTCGTCAGTCGAATGAAACAGCTCATAGAACATTTAAAGAACATTTTTCATTATTCTCCGACATTTAATCAACCAAACAAACAAACAAACAAACAAACAATGAATCAAAACAACAGACGACAGATTAACATCAGTGATGAGAGTGATTATTAGTTTCAGCTTTGGAACAAACGTTCTCTCATTGTTACATAAATACGCTCGGGGAGTGTTCATCAGTGTTCCTGTGTGGTTACCTTAACGTTCCTCAAAGGTTTCACTGTAGAACGTCCTCGAAGACACACATGACATCACTGACACATTAGGGAAATATTTGAATTCAGGAATGTTCTGCAAAAATATTTGAAATTTTAGAAAATCCCAACAATTGTATAACGTTCCCTTTATGTTCCCACACTGAACTTGTCCTTCTTGTCTACTGATTGTCCTATAAACAATTTTAGGTAATGTTCCCTCAGGGTTCCTGTGTGGTTACTTTAACCTCCACCTAATGTGGAAGCCATTTAAGAACAATGTACATACATCACGAAAAACAAATGTTCTCGGTGGTTTCCTTGAACGTTCTGTGAATGTTGCTTAAAATTTAAGAGAATATTCCCAGAAGGTTTCTCAAAGGTTCCCACGGTTCCAGCTTTCAAAGGATGTTCTCTACATAGAGTGTTCACTAATGGTTCTTGTGTTGTTTGTTTTACCTGCATCAGATGTTCTCTTAATGTCCCAAAGGTCCTCTACAGAACATTCTGTTGTGGATCCCCCAAACCACGTCCCCGTTCTGAGATTAAAGTCAATGAGTTCGAAGACATTTGGGAACAAACGGACGCTGTAACCAGGGGGTTAAAGTTAGGAAACTGTACAAGAACCTTATTTTGGAACACATGAACGTTTTCCTAACCTTACATGAACGTTTGCAGTGTGTAGTTTGACATATAATGGCTTTCCAAACCTCTAAAGAACATTGGCCAGATGTTCTGTGGAGGTTCTTTAAGAGACCCTGGGAGAACACATTAGTGTTAATGCAGCCATGGCAGGAAGTACACACTGTCTGTCGAGGTCTTCTGGGAATATTTTCAGAAATAATCAATGTGAGTGGAACGTTTCCAGAACGTAACAGGATCACATGTAATGACAGAGTTCAGTTTAACAGTCTGAGTGTTGTTACAGTCGTTTGTAAAGTTATTATACACATATGATTATTGTCACACATGTATACTATCAGATATTAATATGTTATGATTAACTATAATATTATTACTTTCATTAATGTTGTTGTAAGCTACTGTCATTACCGTCTGTCCTGCATCTCTCTCTCTCTGTCTGTCTGTCTGTCTGTCTGTCTCTCTCTCTCTCTCTGTCTGTCTGTCTGTCTGTCTGTCTGTCTGTCTGTCTGTCTCTCTCTCTCTCTCTCTCTCTGTCTGTCTGTCTGTCTGTCTGTCTGTCTGTCTGTCTCTCTCTCTCTCTCTCTCTCTGTCTCTCTCTCTCTGTCTCATTGTGTCATACTGATTACTGTTAATTTATCATGTTGATCTGTTCTGTACGACATCTATTGCACGTCTGTCCGTCCTGGAAGAGGGATCCCTCCTCAGTTGCTCTTCCTGAGGTTTCTACCGTTTTTTCCCTGTTAAAGGGTTTTTTGGGGAGTTTTTCCTGATCAGCTGTGAGGGTCATAAGGACAGAGGGATGTCGTATGCTGTAAAGCCCTGTGAGGCAAACTGTGATTTGTGATATTGGGCCTTATAAATAAAATTGATTGATTGATTAGTTACTGCTGCTCGTTAACGTCTTTACTCTGACACTGACACAGTGAGTCTGTTAACCAACCGCTGACTGATGGACGACTGGTTCTCAGTCACTGGTTCCAGTACAAACTCCCAACATGAGCTGGTTTCAGACTCACAGAATCACTTTGAGTAAATTCTGACATTTTAATATTTACATGATGACGAGTTAATGAAACAAGCAGCTGTAATCAATAGTGATGAGTTGTTGGTGTCCTCAGCTCACCCCGACTGAGTCTCATTAACATGAATAATGGAAGAAGCCATGATGGAGGCTCCTCTCTTCCTAACACTCACTCCATTAGTGAGCCGATCAGCTGATCAATAAAGCTTTCAGTCGTCCGTCAGGAGACGTTGAGTTTATATCTGTGAAGGTCTGATCACAAACAGCCTCTCTTGGGCAGGGCTGGCCGATGTGGTGAAAATCAAATATCACAATATTTTTGACCAAATACCTCGATATCGATGTGGATGGCGTTGCAGGCTGACTGTTGGCGCTTTCACAAATATTAACATGAGATTTTTCATCAGTAATCATCAGTAATGTGGATCTAATGAGTCAGAGGGTGACGACCAATAGCTGTCTGGTAACTTCAGAAAATTACTTTACTGTTACGCAGCCGTTAAATCCAGGAAAAGATAACTCCGCTAACCCCATCTCATATTACATGAAGCCGTATGACAACCTGATTGATTTAATATAATGTTTATAAACAGACTGAAGGAGCAGCCAGTGTCCGACTCAAACATCAGAAACATGATGGACATCAAGGCCCAATCATCCCCCTCATCAGCCCTCCAGGTGGCGCTCCAAACAGAGTGGTACAAGGAAATTCCCAGAATGCTTTGCGAACTGCAGATGTCTAAATGTGAATAAGCAACACGGCTGCTACTGGTGCGGGAAAGGAAGTCCATAAATATATATCTTTGCCAATAATTATGGAAAATGTTGAAATTCGTTGGGATATCTTAGTTTTACACAGAAGCAAGAGAATATTTAATTTATCCTGATAACAACATTCAGAAAAAAATGGCTACTGTGTTAACAGCCCATCAGATGTTTTGACTGTTTACTTTTAGCTAAATGTTTCAACCATTTATTCTAGCTAATGATTACTATTTCTACTGTTTATAACTGTTTCTACCATTTATTCATTACTTCTAGGTAACTAATGCTGTCTCAACATTTAGCAGTTACTTTTAGTGAACTGGTTCCAACTGTTACCCATTACTTTGCTAGCTAATGCTATTTCAGCCGCTTATCAGTTACTTTTAGCTAACTGTTTTAGCTGTTTATTCATCAATGTTAGCTAACTAATGCTATGTCAATGTTACTTTACTTGTAGCTAACTGGTTTTAAGAGTTATCCATTTCTTTAGCTAGCTAATGCTATTTCAACCACTTATCAGTTACTTTTAGCTAAGTACTAACTTGTGTATTTTGCGTTGATGGCTACTGTCGACGAGTGGCGTCCCATTTCCTAGGTGAGGATTTCAAACCCTTGAAATTTGGCCCAAATTTCATTGAGGTGGAGGGAGCAGAGCGGCGTGTGTTGTGTTTGTTTACTAGAAAGTTCATGTGTTTTTTGGGATGACGAGAGGAGACATGACAGAGTTAGTCTCTGAAGAAAACCAAAACCGCTCCACTGTGGCAACAGTTTGGATTGTAGCTGATGAGAGACTGACTGCAGGCGCCAGTTTGAGCTGAACTTGATTCAGACGCTGTTTTTTTTTTTTTTTCCTTCATTTTTTTATATACTTTATTAATCCCCCTGAGGGGAAATTCAATGTTTTCACTCTTGTTGTCATTAACACACAGGTCCAAACACACACGCATAAAGAGGACCTATACATGCACGAAGTGGACAGATGTCAGAGTGAGGGGGCTGCCCTTGGTGAGGCGCCCCGTTCCTTGCTCAGGGGCACCTCGGCAGTGCCCAGGAGGTGAACTGGCACCTCTCCAGCCACCAGTCCACGCTCCATATTTGGTCCGGACGGGGACTTGCTGCGGTTGAGACTGAGCGGCTGATTCATGAATCAAAATGAGGAATTATCTTCACAAAACTTCATTTCACTACAAAAACCTAAATAAGATGTCAGCTGGCTGGAGGCTGTATGTCCGATATGTCCCATTCTCATGAACGCAATATGTCAAGAATGCCGCGAGGGAATTTCCTCAAATTTGATACAAATATCTGCTCTGAAGAAGGTCAAAGGTCAGTGTGACCTCACAGAACATGTTTTGTCCATAACTGAAGAATTCATTCACTAATTCTGACCAAACTTGACACAAATGTCTAACAGGATAAAATAATGAAGGTCAAAAGGTCAAAGGTCAGCTTGACTGTGACATCATCATGTTTTAACGTCATATCTCAAGAACAGAAGGGGAGACATTTGGTCAGATACTGAATTGGTGACTCTAATCTTGAAACTGTGCTGATTGTATAGATCTTCTGTGTGTGAAGCATCCATGTTTTCACTGACATGGATGGAGACTGTCAGAGACACTGGACTGGTGGGCGGAGTCATACAACCACAGGGTGGACTGGTGGGCGGAGTCATACAACCACAGGGTGGACTGGTGGGCGGAGTCATACAACCACAGGGTGGACTGGTGGGCGGGGTCATACAACCACAGGGTGGACTGGTGGGCGGAGTCATACAACCAGGGGGTGGGGATTCTAGTTTTCCAACATGTTTGACTTCCTTTCTTCCTGGGGCCTGTATCACGAAGCGAGATCAACCTTTCCTGGGTTACCCAGACCTATCCTGGGTTGACTAACAATGGCAATCAGGATAATCGGTATCACGACGCTGGATATCAACTCTGTAACTCAACCCAGGGTTGCTTTATCAAGAGCCGTGAACACGCACGCAGCGGACCAATCACAATCATGAGAGAAGCGTAGCGTCACTCAGCGTCACTGAGCGTCCTCACAGAGCGTCACTGAGCGTCCTCACAGAGCGTCCTCACTGAGCGTCCTCACAGAGCGTCCTCACTGAGCGTCCTCACTGAGCGTCCTCACAGAGCGCCGTATGTGAGGGAAAAAAAAGTATTTCTCGTGAGGATCAGAGATTAATTCGACTAAAATATGAGGGGGAGAAAAGCAACATTAGAGAAAAGGCCAACACCGTGGCAGCTGCAGGAGGAGGAAACATGCGTGGCAACACATAACGGGATGAATAATGTTTAGTTTCAGTTTAGATTAGTTTATTTGCACATAATGTTAAAAACAGACAGTATAACATTTACAAGATTAAAAAAAGAAAAGTGCCGGAGAGGTTAGAAGCCACTAAAAGCTTATCAAAGAAATTCCCCTGTCAAAACATCAATGAAATCACATGATAGAGAAGAAAAAGAAACGGGTGAGGAAAGAAGAAATAGAGGAGGAGAGAGGGAAAAATCAAGACAAAACAAGGCAGCAAATAAAATGATGTGCAGGTTAAATGACTCATCACTGGTTCAAGTAGCTACAGTACCTGTACCTGTACATCTGACACTGATCACACCCTTGAATCCCATGAAATCAATGCTGCACAGATGAACTGCGTGTATTACAATTATCGTCTAACATCATTGCGTCTGATAAATTGGTCTTCTTTGTCATAACGTTATATGCTACAATAAAGCTTAAAGCTGACGCCACAATTAAATCATATCAACACCAAATTGATAGTCTGAATAAAATCATCCTGATATTGAGCTGTGTTAGAAATTAACAGCTGCACAAAAATATAGCTAGTGTCCCTCTTTAAAAAACAAAAAGGAAAATCCCTCAAACACCATGAAGTGTAGACATGATAGGCTACTTTCCACATTTCCAGCAGCAAAGCTGCCAATTAGGCCCATTATCTTTAACAGGGATCATTTCCTCCAACAACAAAAAATGTTGGCACTAATTAATGGTGCTATTAAGTGTCTGCAAATGATCAGTTTCTTTCTTATGAAGGGGTGGGATGAAAGTTCCACTTCTTTCCACTCCTTTTTGAACAATCTTTTCATTGTCTGTTGTTGTTGCTTTCTTTTCTGTTTTAATGTTCAAAATAAACTTTCAAATCAAAATCAATCAAATGAATTAAACTTCCCGTCATGACTGGGCTGCATTTCTGTCAGCCATCAACAGCTGATTGGCCAGTGGGTGGTGCTTTTTATAGGATCAGATTCAACCCTGAACTTACCCTGCTCCGGAGCAGGATAGCCGTTCAGAGTAAGTTACCATGGTGATCTACCCCGATAAGAACTGAACCGGCTTCGTGAGACCGAAAACCCAGAGTCAACCCTGAAGTTACCTCGCTAAGACATTAATCCTGCTTCCTGATACAGGCCCCAGCTCTTGTGGCGGTTGCAGTGTTTTTGTTTGGTACACAGAGGCATACAACCATAAGGTGGTGATTCTTGTTATTATTCTTTTACATCAGTCACATCTATAATGCTATGAATCATGGGTAATGTGGTGAAAAGTGCGCTTCATAAACGTGAGAAATAAGATTGAGTTTCGAGTTGAGTGGAGTTTATTCAGAGAGATTTGATCTGAAGCCAGCTCCTCTGAAGTTTATTAATGAACATGTTTTATTGAAAAACAGAAGACAAACATGTTAATAAGGTCATGAGCCACGCAGAGCCAGGCTAGCTGTTTCCCTCTGTTTCCAGTCTTTATGCTAAGCTAAGCTAAGCAGCTGCAGTCTGTAGCTTCATGTTTACATCATGTTTTTACTGATGGAGCTGCTCTTTGTGGAAGGGTGGGGTCAGGAAATGACTTTGTGTGTGTGTGTGTGTGTGTGTGTGTGTGTGTGTGTGTGTGTGCGTGCGTGCGTGCGTGCGTGCACGCACGCCCTCTTCAGTGGAGTGATGTCATTCTTCTTCTGCTGTTTGTGGAACATAAACAGTCAACTCCTCGCTCTGTTATCGTCCTCATCTGTGATTTTGTTCATGGCAGTTACTCTAATATCTAATACACAAACATACAGTAAATACACACACACACACACACACACACACACACACACACAGTGTGTGTGTCTGACAGCAGCTGCTGTGTGTCCATCAAACACCTCAGCTGTCTCATGACACAAAGACACTGCAGCAGTAAAGGGACAGGTGCAACACAGATCATGGAGGACCGAAGGTTCTTTAAAGCACTGAGGAAACAGACTGAGGCAGTTTGAGTGAAAACTATTCCTTCTCCTCCTCTTCATCACTCAGTGAAACATGAACACACAGACATGAGACACGTGTCTTAAGATTCAGTGTGACGTCCTCTTCCTGAGGACATCACTGTCTCTGATGTCCATCCAGAATAAACGTCCATAGATCCACAGAGAAACCAGTCTGCAGAACCTCACTGAGAATCCGTCCATCTGTCCATCAGCCCATCAGTCTGTATGTCCATCAGCCCATCAGTCTGTATGTCCATCAGTCCATCAGTCTGTATGTCCATCAGTCCATCAGTCTGTATGTCCATCAGTCATCAGTCCATCTGTCCATCAGTCCATCAGTCTGTATGTCCATCAGCCCATCAGTCTGTATGTCCATCAGTCCATCAGTCTGTATGTCCATCAGCCCATCAGTCTGTATGTCCATCAGTCCATCAGTTTGTATGTCCATTAGTCATCAGTCTGTATGTCCATCAGTCCATCAGTCTGTATGTCCATCAGTCCATCAGTCCATCAGTCTGGACATCCATCAGCCCATCAGTCTGGACATCCATCAGCCCATCAGTCTGTATGTCCATTAGTCATCAGTCTGTATGTATATCAGTCTCTATGTCCATCAGTCTGTATGTCCATTAGTCATCAGTCTGTATGTCCATCAGTCCATCAGTCTGTATGTCCATCAGTCCATCAGTCCATCAGTCTGGACATCCATCAGCCCATCAGTCTGGACATCCATCAGTCCATCAGTCTGGACATCCATCAGCCCATCAGTCTGGACATCCATCAGCTCATCAGTCTGGACATCCATCAGCCCATCAGTCTGGACATCCATCAGCTCATCAGTCTGGACATCCATCAGCCCATCAGTCTGTATGTCCATTAGTCATCAGTCTGTATGTATATCAATCTCTATATCCATCAGTCCATCAGTCTGTATGTACATCAGTCTCTATGTCCATCAGTCCATCAGTCTGTATGTCCATCATTCTGGACATCCATCAGTCCATCTGTCCATCAGTCCATCTGTACATCTGTCCATTAGTCCATCTGTCCATCTGCCCATCAGCCCATCAGTCTGGACATCCATCAGCCCATCAGTCTGGACAACCATCGGTCCATCAGTCTGGACATCCATCAGTCCATCAATCTGGACAACCATCAGCCCATCAGTCTGGACATCCATCGGTCCATCAGTCTGGACAACCATCAGCCCATCAGTCTGGACATCCATCGGTCCATCAGTCTGGACAACCATCAGTCCATCAGCCCATCAGTCCATCTGTCCATCATCCCATCAGTCCATCTGTCCATCAGCCCATCTGTCTGGACATCCATCAGTCCATCAGTCTGGACAACCATCAGTCCATCAGTCTGGACATCCATCAGCCCATCAGTCTGGACATCCATCAGTCCATCAGCCCATCAGTCCATCTGTCCATCATCCCATCAGTCCATCTGTCCATCAGCCCATCATCCCATCAGCCCATCTGTCCATCAGCCCATCTGTCCATCTGTCCATCAGCCCATCTGCCCATCTGTCCATCAGCCCATCTGTCCATCAGTCAATCTGTCCATCAGTCCATCTGTCCATCAGCCCATCAGTCCATCTGCCCATCTGTCCATCAGCCCATCAGTCCATCTGTCCATCATCCCATCTGTCCATCAGCCCATCTGTCCATCAGCCCATCAGTCCATCTGTCCATCAGCCCATCAGTCCATCTGTCCATCAGCCCATCTGTCCATCTGTCCATCAGCCCATCAGTCCATCTGTCCTTCAACCCATCAGTCCATCTGTCCTTCAGTCCATCTGTTCATCACCCCATCAGTCCATCTGTCCATCTGTTCATCAGTCCATCTGTCCATCTGCCCATCTGTCCATCTGTCCATCAACCCATCTGTCCATCAGTCAATCTGTCCATCTGTCCATCTGTCCATCAGCCCATCAGTCCATCAGCCCATCAGTCCATCTGCCCATCAGTCCATCTGCCCATCTGCCCATCAGTCTATCTGTCCTTCAGCCCATCAGTCCATCTGCCCCTCTGTCCATCAGTCCATCTGTCCATCAATCCATCTGTCCATCAGTCCATCAGTCCATCGGTCCATCAGTCCATCTGTTCATCAGCCCATCAGTCCATCTGCCCATCTGTCCATCTGTCCATCTGTCATCAGTCCATCTGTCCATCATCCCATCTGTCCATCAGCCCATCTGTCCATCTGCCCATCAGTCCATCTGCCCATCTGTCCATCAGTCCATCTGTCCATCAGCCCATCAGTCCATCTGCCCATCTGTCCATCAGCCCATCAGTCCATCTGTCCATCATCCCATCTGTCCATCAGCCCATCTGTCCATCAGCCCATCAGTCCATCAGTCCATCTGTCCATCAGCCCATCAGTCCATCTGTCCATCAGCCCATCTGTCCATCTGTCCATCAGCCCATCAGTCCATCTGTCCTTCAGCCCATCAGTCCATCTGTCCTTCAGTCCATCTGTTCATCACCCCATCAGTCCATCTGTCCATCTGTTCATCAGCCCATCAGTCCATCAGTCCATCTGTCCATCAGCCCATCTGTCCATCTGTCCATCAACCCATCTGTCCATCAGTCAATCTGTCCATCTGTCCATCTGTCCATCTGCCCATCAGTCCATCAGCCCATCAGTCCATCTGCCCATCAGTCCATCTGCCCATCTGCCCATCAGTCTATCTGTCCTTCAGCCCATCTGTCCATCAGTCCATCTGCCCCTCTGTCCATCAGTCCATCTGTCCATCAATCCATCTGTCCATCAGCCCATCAGTCCATCTGTCCATCAGTCCATCTGTTCATCAGCCCATCAGTCCATCTGCCCATCTGTCCATCTGTCCATCTGTCATCAGTCCATCTGTCCATCAGCCCATCTGTCCATCTGCCCCTCTGTCCATCTGTCCATCTGCCCATCAGTCCATCTGCCCATCTGTCCATCAGTCCATCTGCCCATCTGTCCATCAGTCCATCTGCCCATCAGCCCATCATTCCATCTGCCCATCTGTCCATCGGTCCATCTGCCCATCAGTCCATCAGCCCATCAACCCATCTGTCCATCTGTCCATCTGCCCATCTGCCCATCAGCCCATCAGTCCATCAGCCCATCAGTCCATCTGCCCATCTGTCCATCAGTCCATCTGCCCATCAGTCCATCTGCCCATCATTCCATCTGTCCATCAGTCCATCTGTCCATCTGCCCATCAGTCCATCTGCCCCTCTGTCCATCTGCCTATCAGCCCATCTGTCCATCACTCCATCAGTCCACTGCCAACAGGAGCTGCTGAGAGATAATTCAGCTCACTTTTAATGATGATCAGTTCGACAGCAGGGCTCAAACTGTAGTTCTTAGCTAACTGAGTTCCTTCATGGTAATATTATACTTCCTGTTTACATCCCCTGAAGCAGTAGTGATGGTTTTGTTTGTGGAGGTCTAGCTTAATGTAAAGAAGTTGGGAAACAGAGGAGACACTTATCTTATCTTAGCCTAGCTTAGGGTAAAGAAGCCTGGAAACAGGGTTAACCGCTATCTTATCTTAACCTAGCTTAGTGTAAAGAAGCTGGGAAACGGGAAACACCTATCTAGTGTTGCACAGTATACCGGTACTAAAATAGTACCGTGGTACTAGAGTATTCCAAACGGTACTATACTGCATTTGGAAAATACCGGTACTTTGAAATTGATTCAATTCATTAATTTAGTTAATTTATTTTACTCATTTATGCACACAAACGCCTTTCTTGTTCCTATTGGAGCACAGACTGCGCAAGTGGTGTGTATGACAACACCTGTATCAACATTCGCAGCTGGTGCACATGAAAAAAGACAAGAGAAAGTATGAATCGCAAAGGGAGACAACATGAGACAACACAAACTTGGTGGAACATTTGAGTTACCAAACCGTGATGTCCGTACCGAGGTACTTACCGAACCATGATTTTGTTTTTACCGTTACACCCCTACTATTTATTGTTCTTAAGGTTTGTATCCAAAAGGACTTTTCCTTAGGAAAAGTACCGAAGAGTATCGAAAAGTATCGAAATTCATATTGGTATTGGTACCGAAACAAAGATTTTGGTATTGTGACAACACTACACCTATCTTAGCTTAGTGCAAAGAAGCCTGGAAACAGGGGAACCAGCTATCTTAGCTTAGCCTAAAGAAGCTGGGAAACAGGGGAGACACTTAGCCTAGCTTAGGGTAAAGAAGCCAGAAAACAGGGCAAATGGCTATATCTTAGACTCATGACTGTACAACCAACTGTGTGTGTGTGTGTGTGTGTAAGTGAGAGACAGCTGCTGCCGCTGCAGACTGGTGACACACACCTGCTGCCCTGACTGTGTGGGTTGTCTGTTTCCTCAGCTGTGACTGTCAGGCTCTGACAAATGTTTGATGGTATGTTTTTCTGCACATGCACATGCACATACACATGAACACACACGCATGCGCGCACACACTCCTAACCCCTGACCTCAGCCTGCACAACTAAACGCTGTACTTTAACCGTGACACTGATTTTACTTTGAGTTAAACCTATAGTCAGGCCTGAACCAGAGAAACAGAACCAGAGTAGAACAGACACTGAACTGATCACTGTAAAGGAGGATTTATACTCATGCGGCAGACTCTATGTCGTAACCTACACACGTGTCCTACGCTGTTGTGAGCATTTTTCTGTGCAGTAGAGTGTTTGTGTCACTCTGCAGTTACACCTCCAAAACACTAATAGGCAGAAGAGATGCATAAGTGCCACCAAGTTTGCCAACACACATTAATCACACATTAAACACATTAAATACACATTAAACACACATTAATCACACATCAAACACACATTAAACACACATTAAATACACATTAAACACACATCAAACACACATTAAACACACATTAAATACACATTAATCACACATTAAACACACATTAATCACACATTAATCACACATTAAACACATTAATCACACATTAATCACACATCAAACACACATCAAACGCACATCAAACGCACATTAAACACACATTAATGACATTAAACACACATTAAACACATTAAATACACTAATCATACATTAAACACACATTAAACACATTAAACACACATTAATCACACATCAAACACATTAAACACACATCAAACAAACACACATTAAACACACATCAAACACACATTAAACACACATTAAATACACATTAATCACACATTAAACACATTAAATACACATTAATCACACATTAAACACACATTAATCACACATCAAACAAACACACATCAAACACACATTAAACACATTAAATACACATTAAACACACATTAATCACACATCAAACACACATTAAATGCACATTAATCGCACATTAAACGCACATTAAACACATTAATCACACATTAAACACACATTAATCACACATCAAACACACATTAAACACACATTAAACACACATTAATCACACATTAAACACACATTAATCGCACATTAATCGCACATTAAACGCACATTAATCGCACATTAATCGCACATTAAACGCACATTAATCACACATTAAACACACATTAAACACATTAATCACACATTACACGCACATTAATCGCACATTAAACACACATTAATCACACATTAAACACACATTAATCACATATTAATCAAACGTTAATCACACATTAAACACACATTAAACACACATTAATCACACATTAAACACACATTAATCACATATTAAACACACATTAATCACATATTAATCAAACGTTAATCACACATTAAACACATTAAACACACATTACACACACATTACACGCACATTACACGCACATTAAACGCACATTAATGGCACATTAATCGCACATTAAATGCACATTAAACGCACATTAATCACACATTACACACACATTAAACGCACATTAAACGCACATTACACACATTACACGCACATTAAACGCACATTACACGCACATTAAACGCACATTAAACGCACATTAATGGCACATTAATCGCACATTAAATGCACATTAAACGCACATTAAACACACATTAATCACACATTAAACACATTAAACACACATTACACACACATTAAATGCACATTACACGCACATTAAACGCACATTAATCGCACATTAATCGCACATTAAACGCACATTAAA
Source organism: Epinephelus lanceolatus (assembly GCF_041903045.1). Classification (NCBI taxonomy): domain Eukaryota; kingdom Metazoa; phylum Chordata; class Actinopteri; order Perciformes; family Serranidae; genus Epinephelus; species Epinephelus lanceolatus. The sequence continues at coordinate 50,584,578 of NC_135736.1, forward strand.
CCCACATTAAACACATTAATCACACATTAAACACACATCAAACACACATCTAACACACATTAAATACACATTAATTACACATCAAACACATTAAACACACATTAAACACACATCTAACACACATTAAATACACATTAATTACACATCAAACACATTAATCACACATTAAACACACATTACACACACATTAAACACACATTAAACACATTACACACACGTTAAACACACATTAAACACATTAAACACACATTACACACACATTAAACGCACATTACACACACTAAACACACAGTAAACACACATTAAACATGGCTTAATAGAGACAGTGTCAACAGCAACATGGAACAAAGGTAACGGCACATAATTCAGCTCCATTACAACTCACAGGGTTCACTGACAAAACAACTGTCTTATACTAAACACGTTTTCCAAACAAATACAACATGCTAACGTTGTTAGCACAAGCCTATGGCATTTTACATTGTATAAATTAGCAGCCAGGATAAATCACACACAGTGTGTGGAGGCTTTATTGTCTTCACAATTTATTGTTTCTTATCTGTGAAGTTAAAGTAAATCAAAGCTTTGTTTCCATGGAGGCAGATGTCTGTCTTAAAGTCCTGAAGACAAACTTGTGTCTCAAAGTCTTGAAGACAAACTTGTGTCTCAAAGTCCTGAAGACAAACTTGTGTCTCAAAGTCCTGAAGACAAACTTGTGTCTTAAAGTCTTGAAGACAAACTTGTGTCTCAAAGTCCTGAAGACAAACTTGTGTCTTAAAGTCTTGAAGACAAACTTGTGTCTTAAAGTCCTGAAGACAAACTTGTGTCTTAAAGTCCTGAAGACAAACTTGTGTCTCAAAGTCCTGAAGACAAACTTGTGTCTTAAAGTCTTGAAGACAAACTTGTGTCTCAAAGTCCTGAAGACAAACTTGTATCTTAAGGTCTTGAAGACAAACTTGTGTCTTAAAGTCTTGAAGACAAACTTGTGTCTCAAAGTCCTGAAGACAAACTTGTGTCTTAAAGTCCTGGAGACAAACTTGTGTCTTAAAGTTCTGAAGACAAATGAATGTCTTAAAGTCCTGAAGACAAACTTGTGTCTTAAAGTCCTGAAGACAAACTTGTGTCTCAAGTCCTGAAGACAAATGAATGTCTCAAAGTCCTGAAGACAAACTTGTGTCTCAAAGTCCTGAAGACAAACTTGTGTCTTAAAATCCTGGAGACAAACTTGTGTCTTAAAGTCCTGGAGACAAACTTGTGTCTCAAAGTCTTGAAGACAAACTTGTGTCTCAAAGTCCTGAAGACAAACTTGTGTCTTAAAGTCTTGAAGACAAACTTGTGTCTCAAAGTCCTGAAGACAAACTTGTGTCTTAAAGTCTTGAAGACAAACTTGTGTCTCAAAGTCCTGGAGACAAACTTGTGTCTTAAAGTTTTGAAGACAAACTTGTGTCTTAAAGTCTTGAAGACAAACTTGTGTCTTAAAGCCTTGAAGACAAACTTGTGTCTTAAAGTCTTGAAGACAAACTTGTGTCTTAAAGTCCTGAAGACAAACTTGTGTCTTAAAGGCCTGAAGACAAACTTGTGTCTCAAAGTCTTGAAGACAAACTTGTGTCTCAAAGTCCTGAAGACAAACTTGTGTCTTAAAGTCTTGAAGACCAACTTGTGTCTTAAAGTCCTGAAGACAAACTTGTGTCTTAAAGTCTTGAAGACAAACTTGTGTCTCAAAGTCCTGAAGACAAACTTGTGTCTTAAAGTCCTGAAGACAAACTTGTGTCTTAAAGTCCTGAAGACAAACTTATGTCTCAAAGTCTTGAAGACAAACTTGTGTCTCAAAGTCCTGAAGACAAACTTGTGTCTTAAAGTCTTGAAGACAAACTTGTGTCTCAAAGTCCTGAAGACAAACTTGTGTCTTAAAGTCTTGAAGACAAACTTGTGTCTTAAAGTCCTGAAGACAAACTTGTGTCTTAAAGTCCTGAAGACAAACTTGTGTCTTAAAGTCTTGAAGACAAACTTGTGTCTCAAAGTCTTGAAGACAAACTTGTGTCTTAAAGTCCTGAAGACAAACTTATGTCTCAAAGTCATGAAGACAAACTTGTGTCTCAAAGTCCTGAAGACAAACTTGTGTCTTAAAGTCTTGAAGACAAACTTGTGTCTCAAACTCCTGAAGACAAACTTGTGTCTCAAAGTACTGAAGACAAACTTGTGTCTTAAAGTCTTGAAGACAAACTTGTGTCTCAAAGTCCTGAAGACAAACTTGTGTCTTAAAGTCTTGAAGACAAACTTGTGTCTCAAAGTCCTGGAGACAAACTTGTGTCTTAAAGTTCTGAAGACAAATGAATGTCTTAAAGTCCTGAAGACAAACTTGTGTCTTAAAGTCCTGAAGACAAACTTGTGTCTCAAGTCCTGAAGACAAATGAATGTCTTAAAGTCCTGAAGACAAACTTGTGTCTTAAAGTCTTGAAGACAAACTTGTGTCTCAAAGTCCTGAAGACAAACTTGTGTCTCAAAGTCCTGAAGACAAACTTGTGTCTTAAAGTCCTGGAGACAAACTTGTGTCTTAAAGTCCTGAAGACAAACTTGTGTCTTAAAGTCTTGAAGACAAACTTGTGTCTCAAAGTCCTGAAGACAAACTTGTGTCTTAAAGTCTTGAAGACAAACTTGTGTCTCAAAGTCCTGAAGACAAACTTGTGTCTTAAAGTCTTGAAGACAAACTTGTGTCTCAAAGTCCTGGAGACAAACTTGTGTCTTAAAGTCTTGAAGACAAACTTGTGTCTCAAAGTCCTGAAGACAAACTTGTGTCTTAAAGTCCTGAAGACAAATGAATGTCTTAAAGTCCTGAAGACTAACTTGTGTCTTAAAGTCTTGAAGACTGACTTGTGTCTTAAAGTCCTGAAGACAAACTTGTGTCTTAAAGTCTTGAAGACAAACTTGTGTCTTAAAGTCCTGAAGACAAACTTGTGTCTTAAAGTTTTGAAGACAAACTTGTGTCTCAAAGTTTTGAAGACAAACTTGTGTCTTAAAGTCCTGAAGACAAACTTGTGTCTTAAAGTCCTGAAGACAAACTTGTGTCTCAAAGTCTTGAAGACAAACTTGTGTCTCAAAGTCCTGAAGACAAACTTGTGTCTTAAAGTCTTGAAGACAAACTTGTGTCTCAAAGTCCTGGAGACAAACTTGGGTCTTAAAGTTCTGAAGACAAATGAATGTCTTAAAGTCCTGAAGACAAACTTGTGTCTTAAAGTCCTGAAGACAAACTTGTGTCTCAAGTCCTGAAGACAAACTTGTGTCTTAAAGTCCTGAAGACAAACTTGTGTCTCAAAGTCCTGAAGACAAACTTGTGTCTCAAAGTCCTGAAGACAAACTTGTGTCTTAAAGTCCTGAAGACAAACTTGTGTCTTAAAGTCCTGAAGACAAACTTGTGTCTCAAAGTCTTGAAGACAAACTTGTGTCTCAAAGTCCTGAAGACAAACTTGTGTCTTAAAGTCTTGAAGACAAACTTGTGTCTCAAAGTCCTGAAGACAAACTTGTGTCTTAAAGTCTTGAAGACAAACTTGTGTCTCAAAGTCCTGAAGACAAACTTGTGTCTTAAAGTCTTGAAGACAAACTTGTGTCTCAAAGTCCTGAAGACAAACTTGTGTCTTAAAGTCCTGAAGACAAATGAATGTCTTAAAGTCCTGAAGACAAACGTCTGTCTTAAAGTCCTGAAGACAAACTTGTGTCTTAAAGTCCTGAAGACAAACTTGTGTCTCAAAGTCCTGAAGACAAACTTGTGTCTTAAAGTTTTGAAGATAAACTTGTGTCTCAAAGTCCTGAAGACAAACTTGTGTCTTAAAGTCTTGAAGACAAACTTGTGTCTCAGAGTCCTGAAGACAAACTTGTGTCTTAAAGTCTTGAAGACAAACTTGTGTCTCAAAGTCCTGGAGACAAACTTGTGTCTTAAAGTCCTGAAGACAAACGAATGTCTTAAAGTCCTGAAGACAAACTTGTGTCTTAAAGCCCTGAAGACAAACTTGTGTCTCAAGTCCTGAAGACAAATGAATGTCTTAAAGTCCTGAAGACAAACTTGTGTCTTAAAGTCTTGAAGACAAACTTGTGTCTCAAGTCCTGAAGACAAATGAATGTCTTAAAGTCCTGAAGACAAACGTCTCCAAACAGCCACAAAAGAACAAGATAATTTAACACAACTGTCGGGGTTCACAGACTGTTTTACTAGTTGCTCATTATTAGCTTCAGCATAAGCACCTTTCCATTGTATAAATTAGCCTAGCGGCTAGCAGAGTTTTCCTCTACTCATAACTTTACAAATGACGTATTATTTCTCCGTCTTCCTCACTGTCTCCTGACAGAACAACACGGCTGAATTTCAGCAAGCATTTTTTCAGCCGTACGTTGTTGCAACAGCGGCTGATGTTTCTGTAGAGAGGAGTTAGTGTAGTGAGTAAGGATAGATCGATACATCGGCCGGCCGATATATCGGGCCGATATTTGAGTTTTTTACTTGTATCGGCATCGGCCGATATGCGCGTGGGTTCGCAGATTTATTTTTCCCTGGCACTTTTTTTCATTTGAAAGTATGTGGTTAAGTTGAACAAAGCTGTTGAATCCTACTGTGTACAGTAGTTGTTGTTTTATTTATGCTTCAGTTTAAATATTTGTTTATTTTATAAGGACATTACTGGAAGATTTAAGAGCACTGAACTCTTTTTTTATTTGAATGTATAATAATAATAATAATGATATTCTACCTGTTCTACCTCAACTTTCCATCTTGTTTTAGTATTTTTTACTGTTCAATAAATGTTTCTTATTTTAAACTTGAGACCTGTAATATTTGTTATCATTGTGTCATTTTTTTTTATGTAAATTGAGGGAGCAAAAACAGTATCGGCCCCAAATATTGGCTCAAGAAAATTGGCAGTCCATAATCGGTCATCGGCTAAGGGTGATGGAAAAAAATCGGTATCGGCATCGGCCTTAAAAAATCCATATCGGTCTATCCCTAGTAGTGAGATGTCCAGTGTTCACGACTGACTTGTGACAGAGACAGGTGTGTTGTGGGCGTGGCCTTTGAGGACTGATTGTTGACTAACCTTTGAAGAGACATGTTGACGGCTCGGCCTCTCTGTCACATTGGTGTGACGCTGTCGTTAGGAACGGTTTGCGGGACGTTCATTTTAGTCTCAACAGAAACACATGAACATGAGACGCCCCGTAGCTCACCTGACAGAGCAGGCGCCTCATGTACAAAGGATGTGACCTCGCTGTAGCAGCCGTGGGTTTGATTCCAAACCACACCTCCCTGCTGCATTTAACCACATAATCAGACAAACATAGTGCAGTAAAAAGTGCAACATTTACCTCAGAGATGGACAAGCAGGAGAACATGGACGTACTCAAGTAAAGGACAAGTACCTGAGATTTTTACTCAAGGACAGTTCATAGTTTATTTTCCACCACTGGTGAGTGCAGTTTTAGGTTCCTCACCTGTGACCTCTGACCTCTGACCTGCCATCCTCCTGAGCTGCTGCCGTCAGCTCACACTGGTTAGAGATCAGTTTCCATCATCCAGCAGAGGAGGGTCCATTTAGTGAGTCCCTGAGGACGTCCTCTGGATGTCTGAGTGCTGTAATGGCTCCTTCAATAGCTCCGGTCAGCTCAGCCAGCAGCCAATGGGAGCTCAGCGTGGCTCCTCTCAGTGCCACATCACACACTTTACACACATCATGACATCACACACAGAAGACACTTGACCAAACGTCCTCTTGAATCCCTTGTATTGTGTTTATAGAGGACTCCGCCCCTCCAGGATGTCGCGGGCTATTTTTTGGATTGTTGCCGTCTGTAACGTCTGATGTCACTACAGCCTTTCAAAAAAAAACAAACAAAAAAAAGAAACGTGATGCGTGTTGTGATGTTTGTAGGTGTTTCTTTTTTTGCAGAGAAATTTGGGGGCAAGTGAAAATTCAAAAGATAGTTGTGATGCTGTTTTGGATTCAAAGTGAATTATTATGAGCATTCAGTGTGTGTGTGTGTGTGTGTGTGTGTGTGTGTGTGTGTGTGTGTTTCCTCTTGTGTTGGACACAGCTAACGGACCGTCTCAATGAGCTGCTCTCATCCTGCTCTCGTTGCCTAGTTAGCACGAGCTAACACATCACAACATGATCAATCAATCAATCAATCAATCAATTTTACTTATAAAGCCCAATATCACAAATTACAATTTGCCTCACAGGGCTTTACAGCATACGACATCCCTCTGTCCTTATGACCCTCACAGCTGATCAGGAAAAACTCCCCCAAAAAAAAACCCTTTAACAGGGAAAAAAAACGGTAGAAACCTCAGGAAGAGCAATGATGTCATCATTACGCCGCAGCAGCGGTGAACATTGTTAATCTCACACAGACACTGAAATGTCTTGACTCTGTTGTTAAACCTGTAACAAACTGCTGGGTAAGGTTAGCAGTGTGATGCTAACAGTTAGCCCTGTCTCTGTGTGTGACTCAGAGCTCCAGTCCTGCTGCAGCAGTCTGATGATAAATAAACAGTATCGCTACGCTGCACGCAGCTCTACGATGAAATCAGATGTGACGGCTGTAATACGTTGTTGGGATCGTAACATCCTGGGGCAACTGAAGAGCTCTCAGAACTACATTACCCATGAGCCTCAACTGCACTTGATCTGAACTCAAAATGTAATCTGACAGCAAATTTATCCATCAGGTTCTATAAATATGAACCTGTAACAAGCCTGAGGCTGAAACTCTCTTCTGATTGGAGGGTTCTCACAGCAGTGCTCTCTGGGATTTGTAGTTTAGTAAGTAGTTTAGTTGGGGTGGCAGCAGCTCAGTCCACAGGAACTAGGGTTGGGAATTAAAGGGTTACTGGCTTAAGTCCCCGTCCGGGCCAAATATGGAGCGTGGACTGGTAGCTGGAGAAGTGCAGTTATTATTATTGTTGTTGTTGTTGTTATATGCTACAACCATGGCTGTCAGCATTAACGCCTTAATCCTCCTACAGAGACGGTGAGATCTGATCAGTGTGATCAGTTATGTGTAGCTCCACTGTGTCACATGGATCTAATAACGTTTGATGTGTGCAGACTACGATAACGGCGCCGACTGAGTCACAGGCTACGACGTACGATGTAACAGCTTTACATACTGAGTGATACTGCAGGGTTATTATTACTGCAACTGCGAAGCACAACATGGAGGCTCACATTAATAACATTACTACAGTTATTATTATCATAATAAAATTAAGAAAATGTCAGAAAATAATGTAAAGTTTAGTGGCACCATGTCCTGCGGTGTGTGACAGCGTGTTCTGGGCTTTAAACAAGACGACATGAAGATCTGAACATAATGTACTATTGTTTTAAACATGTCAATCCCATGCTGCTATTTTGTCCCTTCGTTGCCCCTTACTTGTAGTCCAGCCACCGCAGCAGCTTCCTGCTTCCTGCTGCAGCAGTGATGTCATATAAGACGTCTCCTCAGCTGACAGTCAGCAGTGATCTGAGCTCACAGGAGCAGCTGATCAGACTGATGTCAGCAGGCGCAAAAGCGCTAACGTTACGTTGTTATGTCGTCACTGTGAGTTCAGTATGATGTCATTATACACACTGTTGATGATTTCCCAGAGTTCTCTCTGTTCATATGTATCAAACACATTGAAGATGTTGACTTCCTGTCTGTGTGGTGTCCCGCAGGGCTAGGCCTGAAGCTGCCGATGTGGACGCGTCCCCGCTGACTTCGAGGTGCGTGTCAGAGGTGAAAGGTCATGATGACGACGGTGGCCGCCGAGTTCGACCACATGGAGCTGCAGCAGCAGTACAGCAGCAGCAATGACACAGTCAACAACCGCTGGGATGACGAGTGGGACAACGAGAACAGCTCAGCCCGCCTCTTCGAACGCTCCCGCATCAAGGCGCTCGCAGGTAAGAGCCCCGCCCCTTTAAGTCAAGTCAAGTCAGGATTTATTTCTAGAGCACATTTAAAACAACGGCAGTCAACCAAAGTGCTGCACATAGGTGGGTACAGAGTTAAAACAACATCAATAATAAAAATAGAATAGATGTAGAAAACAATGATAAGCATTTTGATGCATTGTAAAAATCTGAGAAACATAGTTTTTGTAGGACAATCTGAAGATGCTCTGTAGCAAGTTTGGTGACAACTGAGCAAAAATTGAAAAAGTTTTACAGTTTTTGAAAAAAAAAAGAGTGATTAACTTCATGATTTTTAATAGGTTTAAATGTACAAAGGTTTTTTCAGTATTGGGGCTACAGTTTGATGAAAGTTGTGAAGTTGTAGCACGTATGGTTGATTTGTTATGAATTTTCAAAGTTTTGAACTTTAGACGCTTGCTGTAGCGCCACCATCAGGACTATTGGCTTGAGTTTACAGCTGAGGATATCTGGCATGAGACTGGACCTTTGTGCAAAGTTTGGTGAGTTTTCACCCATGGGAAGTATGATTTCCTCAGAAGAAGAAGAAGAAGAAGAAGAAGAAGAACTAGGATTACAATAGTGTCCTGGCAGCTTAGCTGCCCGGACCCTAAAAACAGAGCAAACAGTGCAAACATTAAAATAGCAATTAAAAAACAACAACTTGAGATCATCGTGCTCAGGGTGAATGATACGCCAGGTGGAAGAGAGAGGTTTTTAGGGAGGATTTAAAAGTCTCTAGGGACTGGGAAGATCGAATGTGAAGGGGGAGGCTGTTCCAGAGCCTGGGGGCAGCCACTACGAAGGCTCTGTCACCTCGAGACTTTAGTCTGGTTTTTGGCACCACCAACAGTAGTTGGTCCGAAGACCTAAAGGTTCTGGTTGGGGTATGGCGCAGAAGGAGCTCAGAGAGGTACAGAGGGGCCAGACCATTGAGGGCTTTAAAAACAATTAAAAGAAGTTTAAAATCAAACGAAAACGGACCAGGAGCCAGTGGAGGGAGGCTAAGACTGGCGTGATGTAGTCACGCTTTTTCTTGCCTGTGAGGAGGCGAGCAGCAGCGTTCTGGACGAGCTGTAGACGGTTGAGGGAGGACTGATCCAGGCCAACATAAAGGGAGTTACAATAGTCTAATCTGGTGGTTATGAAGGCATGGATCACCCTTTCAAAGTCTGCAGATGAGAAATAGGGCTTGGTTTTGGCCAAAAGACGTAGCTGGAAAAAGCTAGTTTTGACAACAGCACTGATCTGTTTGTCAAATTTGAATTGGCTATCAAAAACCACCCCGAGATTCTTTACAGAGGAACGAATGTTGGGGGTCCAGGAAATCTGCGGAGCTGCGTGGGGACATGTGGCCTCCAAACAGGATAACCTCTGTCTTGGACTCATTAAGATTTAAGAAATTAGAGCTCAACCAAGATTTGACATCACTCAAACAATCCAGTAGAGGTTGCATTGCGTCCTTGCTTAAAGACCTTAGTGGCAGGTAAATCTGGACGTCGTCAGCAAAACAATGGAATGAAATCTTGTGCTTTCTAAAAACATCACCTAGAGGCAGCATATACAACAAGAAAAGAACAGGGCCCAAGATGGAGCCTTGGGGGACTCCGCGGGTCAGTGGGGCTGCAGCAGAGGAAAAGTGACCTGACTGCACAGAAAAAGTCCGATCCGTCAGATAAGACCTGAACCAGCTAAAGGCGGAGCCTGTAATGCCCACAGACTGCCCGAGGCGGTGTAGCAGGATCGCGTGGTTAACTGTATCGAAGGCGGCTGACAGGTCTGAAAGCATTAGGATGACAGAGTTACCTGAGTCAGCAGCTAAAATCAAATCATTAAAGACTCTCAGCAGGGCAGTTCCGGTGCTATGTCTAGGTTTGAAGCCAGACTGGAACTTTTCATGGATGTTGTGCTGGGCTAAAAAAGACTGCAATTGGTTATATACTGATCTCTCTAGAACCTTGGATAAATAGGGGAGCTGAGATATGGGCCTAAAGTTTGAAAGGATGGAGGGATCCAGATTTTCCCTTTTGATTAAAGGTTTCACCACAGCAGTGAAACAGGAAGTGATGTAACACAGCATCAGTGTCCTCCAGACTGCAGTGACATTGTTAATAAACAATAACAAAAACAACGTGTAGTTCGTCTTCACGACAGATGACAGTGGATCCAAACAGCTGTCAGCTGATACAGATGGTCGTCATGGTGACCAATAACAGTGATTTATGATGTCAGATTATGATGACATCATAACTCTGAAGTTAAGCAAAGCTGAATATGAAACACTGAGTCTGTCACATGAAAATAAAAGCCTCTGGTCTCAGGACAGATTTAAAGTTCATCTGAAGACACTTACAGGTGTTTTATTGTGAAGGGATGTGGTCAGTCTCCCAGCATGCTCGGCGCTCTGCTGACTCACTGATGGTTCATGTGATTTCTCTACGGAATGAACTGACAATGTGTGACATGGACCTGGAGGGGGCGGGGCTTATGACCTCTACTGCAGCGGTCCAGGTGACCCACCTCTTAAAGCTTTGTAGGGACAACAGAATTTGAAGCTGTGATTGGCTGTTAGTGAGATGCATCCTGGGAGTCATAGTCCAACTTTCAGTTCGAATCAGATTCTAAAACTCAGTCTGTGTTTGACACCTCCTGATCAAGGTGGGAAGTTCACGCCATTATTCCGCCTTGCTGATCCGCCTTAAAGGTACGATCACAGAGCACCCGAGTTTGAGTTTTCGTCTTTTTTCGTCAACTTTTTGTCTTTTTCGTGTGTTTTCTGTCATACACAAGGACCAGTAACTAAGCGGCAATGACTTCGCTTAGTTTTGTAACTTTTCTCTCGGTTCTTCTGTTACTGTTGCCACTCTTTGTAAAGGAGAGCCATGCTGAGAGAGACAAAAGCATTGTTTACATGCGAGAACAGCTGATCGCACTGTGTAAGCCTGTGCTGTTGCCGGGGGCGAGGCCTGAAATCCCAGTGGAGCTATGGAGGAGACCCCGGGGTTGCTGAGGTGGAGCCAAATGGAGGGAGAAAAGGAGGAGATATAGACCTGCCGTCCCAGCGATCATCTTGGGGAACATGAGGTCTTTGGGAAATAAGACGGACAAGCTCGCCGCGCTGATTAAGACCCAGAGGGCACACCACGAGTGCAGCATTTTGTGTTTTATGGAGACATGGCTGCACTCGCATATCCCGGACCATAGCATGGTGGTACCCGGCTTCAGGACTGTACGGGTGGACAGAGATGTTTCACGGAGCGGTAAGAAGAAGGGAGGAGGGATTGCACTGTATGTGAGTGAGAGGTGGTGTAACCCAGGACATGTTCACGTGAAAGAATGGTTCTGTAGCCCCGACATTGAACTGCTAGCTGTGGGAATGCGTCCGTACTATCTGCCGAGGGAGTTCACGTCCGCCATTGTTACCGGTGTTTACATTCCTCCATCAGCTGATGCAGCAGCAGCGAGTGATGTCATTCACTCAACAGTCGCAAGGCTCCAAACTCAGCACTCAAATGCTCTTGCAGTTGTTACTGGGGATTTCTATCATGCCACACTGGACAAAACACTCCCAACATGTCATCAGTATGTTGACTGCCCCAGTAGGGACAGCAGCACACTGGACCTTCTGTATGCAAATGCTAAGGACGCGTACAGTGATCACAACCTGGTCCTGCTGAGACCAAAGTATGTCCCCCTTGTCCAGCGGCAGCCTGCCACCAAAAGGACAGTGAGGAGATGGACTCAGGAGGCCAATGCGACGCTGCAGGACTGCTTTGAGTCCACTGACTGGGACCTGCTCTGTGAGCCACATGTGGAGGACGTCAACAGCATGACTGACTGCATCACAGAGTACATCAAATTCTGTGAAAACACCACCCTGTCAACCAGGACTGTGCGCTGCTTTCCCAACAAGCCGTGGATCACAAGTGACCTGAAAGTACTATGTATTTAACAATAAGAAGAAAGTCTTCAGGTCTTGGGACAGGGAAGAACTGAGGAGGGCACAGTGTGATGTGAGGGGGGGAGCTGAGAGAGAGCAAGGACTCCTAGAGGAGGAAGCTGGAGGCCAAGCTCCAACAGAACAACGTGAGGGATGTGTGGACGGGATGAGATCACTGGGTTCAAGGTGAGAGACAGACAAACAGCAGGCAGCGTTGAGAGGGCCAACAAGCTGAACTGTTCCTTCAACAGGTTTAGTTCACAGCCCTCTGCAGCACCCTTCCCCCTCCCACACAACGGAGGAAACATCATGCACCCTCCCCCACATGACTGTGACTACAGGCGAGGTTACGAGACAGCTGGAGAGACTTCACCAACACAAGGCTGCTTGGCCCACATGAGACCGCAGGTGAAATCGTCGCTGGGCCCTCTGCAGTTCGCCTACCAGCCTCACCTGGGAGTGGACGACGCCATCATCTACCTGCTGCAGCGAGCTCACTCGCACCTGGATGGACCCTGCAGCACTGTGAAAATCACTTTCTTTGATTTCTCCATTGCATTCAACACCATCCAACCACTGCTACTGAGGGAGAATCTGCAGGCCATGAGGGTCGACACATCCACAGTTTCCTGGATTACTGACTACCTGACAGACAGACCACAGTTTGTCCGACTGGGCAGCGTCCTGTCTGACATGGTGGTGAGTAGCACAGGAGCTCCACAGGGGACTGTCCTGTCTCCTTTCCTTTTCACCTTGTACACCACAGACTTTCAGAATGACTCTGGGTCATGCCACCTGCAGAGGGTCTCTGACGACCAGGGAGGTGGTGATTGACTTCAGAAGGAAGAGGGCGGCTTCTCAACCCCTGTGCATATGGGGAGAGGACATCACCATGGTTGAGGCACCCAACAGACTGAACTGGAAGGCCAACACTGACGCTGTGTACAAGAAGGGGATGAGACGACTCTATTTCCTGAGGAAGCTGAGATCTTTCACTGTGTGCAGCAAGATGTTGGAGGTCTTCTACCAGAGTGTTACAGCTTCACTGTCACAAGGACAGATACAGGAAATCATTCCTCCCCCAAGCCATAGCGCTATCTAACGCCTCACCTCTGTCTGACAGAGAGCACTCATAGCTCTCTACAGCCTAATCGTTACGTTACAACCACTTGTTTGCTCTGCTGCTAATAACCAACTGCACACTTGTAGCTACTTTGCACATTTTTACAACCTCCACCTCACGTCTGACTGTGTTGTGTATATAGTTTCATCTTTTTTTACTCCTGCAATTTGATATTCCTTATTTTATTTTATTCCTGTATATTTCAAATTTTAGTGCTGCTCATTTTGTATATATTTTATGTTTCTATATTCTAATGTCCACATACTGTTGAAGAATTTCCCAGTTTTGGATCAATAAAGTACGATCTTCTCTTCTCTTCTCTTATGTCATCATGCTGTCTGACATCACACACTGGACCCACATGATGCTGCCATCGTTTGATTCTGTGTAAACATGTAAAGACAGGAAGTTGTAGCGGCTCTATAGCGCCATCTCTGTGTGAAAAGAGCTACTGTGTGTGTGTGTGTGTGTGTGTGTGTATGTATGTATGTGTGTGTGTGCGTGTGTGCGCAGGATGTTTGTTTCTTACTTCCTGTCCTTCACCCTGGAATGTGAAGGAACAATGAAGGGAAACACCCCCACCCCCCACCCCCTTTTCACACCCCTGATGACATCATTGTCCACCTGTTATTCCATTGGCTGATGGTGGAGCCTCTCCCACACACACACACACGCACACACACACACACACACACACACACACACACAGACTACACTGTAAAACGTCTGAAAGCATTGAACATGTTCATAACCCTAACCCACACATAAACACACATTAAACACACATTAACCCCATTAAACACACATTAAACACATTAAACACACATTAAACCCATTAAACACACATTAAACACACATTAAACACATTGAACACAGTAAACACACATTAAACACATTAAACACACATTAAACCCATTAAACACACATTAAACACACATTAAGCCCATTAAACACACATTAAACACACATTAAACACATTAAACATACATTAAACCCATTAAACACACATTAAACACACAGTAAACACACAGTAAACACACATTAAACATACATTAAACACACATTAAACCCATTAAACACACATTAAACACACATTAAACACACAGTAAACACACAGTAAACACACATTAAACATACATTAAACACACATTAAACCCATTAAACACACATTAAACACACAGTAAACACACAGTAAACACACATTAAACATACATTAAACACACATTAAACCCATTAAACACACATTAAACACATTAAACACACATTAAACAATATTGAACACAGTAAACACACATTAAACACATTAAACACACATTAAACACACATTAAACACATTAAACACACATTAAGCCCATTAAACACACATTAAACACACAGTAAACACACATTAAACACATTAAACACACATTAAGCCCATTAAACACACATTAAACACACAGTAAACACACATTAAACACACATTAAACCCATTAAACACACATTAAACACACAGTAAACACACATTAAACACACATTAAACACATTAAACATACAGTAAACACACATTAAACACATTAAACACACAGTAAACACACATTAAACACATTAAACACATTAAACACACAGTAATCACACATTAAACACACATTAAACACATTAATCATACAGTAAACACACATTAAACACACATTAAACACATTAAACACACATTAAGCCCATTAAACACACATTAGACACACATTAAACACACATTAAACACATTGAACACAGTAAACACACATTAAACACATTAAACACACATTAAACACACATTAAACCCATTAAACACATATTAAACACACATTAAACACATTAAACACACATTAAACACATTAAACACACATTAAGCCCATTACACACACATTAAACACACAGTAAACACACATTAAACACACATTTAACCCATTAAACACACATTAAACACATTAAACACACATTAAACACACATTAAACACACATTAAACATACAGTAAACACACATTAAACACACATTAAACATACAGTAAACACACATTAAACACACATTAAACACATTAAACACACATTAAACAAACACACATTAAACACATTAAACACACATTAAACACACATTAAACATACAGTAAACACACATTAAACACATTAAACACACATTAAACACATTAAACACACATTCAACACATTAATCATACAGTAAACACACATTAAACACATTAAACACACATTAAGCCCATTAAACACACATTAAACACACAGTAAACACACATTAAACACACAGTAAACACACATTAAACCCATTAAACACACATTAGACACACATTAAACACACATTAAACACATTGAACACAGTAAACACACATTAAACACACATTAAGCCCATTAAACACACATTAAATATACATTAAACACATTAAACACACATTAAGCCCATTAAACACACAGTAAACACACATTAAACACACATTAAACACATTAAAGGTTTAATGTGTGTTTAATGGGTTCCCATTAAACACACATTAAACACACAGTAAACAAACACACATTAAACATATTAAACACACACACATTAAATACATTAAACACATTAAACACACATTAAACACATTAAACAAACATATTAAACACACATTAAACACATTAAACACACATTAAACACATTAAACACACATTAAACACATTAAACAAACACATTAAACACATTAAACACATATTAAACACAAACACACATTAAACACATTAAACACATATTAAACACATTAAACACATATTAAACACATTAAACACACATTAAACACTTGTCTTTATCTGGACACATTTACCCCACAAATACAACATGCTAACGTTATTAGCAGAAAGAGTCTGCCCTTTCTTTCAGTTATTATTTGAGACTTTTTGCACAATTTCATTAACAAAATGTTTCACATTTCAGTTGCAGTAATGAAACGTTTGTTCAGCCTTCTGTTTTCATTCCTGTGAGGGTCATTCTGACTGATGGTGAAATAAACTGAGTGGTTACGACCTCGTCAGGATCATAGATTATATTTAACTACAGGTGATTAATCCCACTGAAAACTCCAAGAATTTAAGATTCCCATCTTTTCATGTTTAACAGTGTATTTTATTTTGGAGGGGGGCTGTTTCCTCCTCCACTCTCTGTTTGCAGAGAGAGAGAGAGAGAGATTGTGTGTGTGTGTGTGTGTGTGTGTGTGTGTGTGTGTGTATGTGTGTGTGTGTGTGTGTGTATGTGTGTGTGTGTGTGTGTGTGTGTGTGTGTGTGTGTGTTGGAGGGAAACAGAAAACAATCAGAGCAACAGCAGCAGAAGAAGAATGAGCAGCGTGTAGCTGCTGATGATTCGAGTGTTGGGCAGGGCCGGATACACACACACACACACACACACACACACACACTGAACACACACTCGCGCTCTGCGTTGACCTCTGGACTCTTTTTCTTTCACCTCCTGAAAACACGAGGACGTCTTCGTCTGTCGTCTGTTGTGTTGTCTCTCTGAGCTGTCTGAAGACGTTACTCGTTCGGGTCGCTGTCACAGTTTTAGATTAATTTTTACTTCTGAACACAAGTTTTTTTTTCTCTCAGAGTCTGAACTGAAACTCGTCTGGATTTAAAGAAGGTTTTGGGAAAGTTTTCTCCGCTGTAGTTTTGCAGTGGTAAAACGTCTGAAACGCAGGTGGACCTCTGACAGGTCGGTGAGCGTCAGCAGAACATGGTGGAGTCTGAGCAGGTCGCAAAGTGAAACTCTGCAGTTTGGATTCGTCAGTGTTGGACTGGTGTGTGTATAAATATTAGCATTAGTGTTCGGAGCGGTGATGGAGGCGGAGTGGGCGTCGGCCGACTCGACTCAGCTGCAGTTCAACTACAACCAGCTTGAGGGTCGATTCAAACAGCTGCAAGGTAAGAAGAAAGAAGAAGGTGTCTGTGAGGGGTTAACCCATCAGCAGGGTCACTGATCAGTGTTGCTGTTGTCTCTGCTCTGATGATGATGATGATGATGATGATGAATGGGTGTTCTGCAGTTGCTGCATTAAAATCAACACATGAAGCGAACGTGTTTATTTTATTAGTTTGAAGATATTTTAGATTTAAACAGAGGAAGTATCTCAGGGGGTTAAACACCGGTTGAAATTTGATCTGAGAACAGATTCATGAGGTTGATGATGTCACAACTTGGTGATTGTGAGGTAAACAGCAGCATTCATGAACAGGAATGTGTCCCTGATTGGCTAATGCAGCATCTGACCGGATGGCATCATGTTGTGCTGCAGTAAAAGTTGAGGCAGCGGTGTCGATGTGTCAGGAAAGATTTCAGTTTTTGGTTTGAAGAGAAGCTTAAAGCTTTAATTCAGTCAGACATGAGAACACACTGAACACACACACTCAGTTCACAGCCTGTGTCACTGTGAGCTCTGTGTGATGTCACAGCATCACTGTTAATGTGACTTTTTAAAACGGGTCAGATCTCGTCATCGCAGAGCCGCGTGCAGCGTGTCTGATCATTAATCTCATTTCTAACAAATTTTCAGGAGAAAAAAAAATCAGCTGTGGTGTTTTCTTTTTTTTTTAAAGATATTTTTAAGGGCATTTTTTGCCTTTAATTGATAGGACAGTGAAGTGTGAAAGGGGGAGAGAGAGAGGGAGTGACATGCAGCAAAGGGCCACAGGCTGGAGTCGAACCCGGGCTGCTGCGGCAACAGCCTTGTACATGGGGCGCCTGCTCTACCACTAAGCCACCAACGCCCCAGCTGTGGTGTTTTCGGTGCTTCTTCACCCCTGAGTGTCGCCTGCAGGCCTCCTCTGCAGCCTGAGAGGCAACTCAGGGCAAAAGAAACAACAAACCCCCTCCTGCTGCTCCTCAGTTATTATTTACAAGAACACAAAACAACACAACAACAACAGCTGATAAACATAAACAACCTGCAGATGAATTGATGACGAGACAAAGTTTGTAACAATTTGTTCAGCTATTACAAAATAAAGGTGATAAAGTCATGAGTGATGACAGAAATTATTTTAGGAATATTCATAAATATTATAGAAACTTTAATGTGAAGTATGTTCACTTTATGAACAGACTTTTATTTTGAAGGTGTGTCTGTCCGTCCGTCACATTCTCACAGAAAAATAATAAAACTAACAAAATAAGATCGTTGAAGTTTTCCAGGGTTTGATTTTAGAGGTCACACATTGATCCTGATCAATTAATAATTAGTATGCCTTCTGGCAGTGGGCGGGGTCTGGAGTTAACAGGAAACAGGGGGCGGGACTTCAGAATGAGTAGTAGTACTGCATCAGATGTGGACTGAGGTAAAAGTATTTATGTGTTAAATCACTGTCAGGAAATGGTTAATAAAAGTTTCATCAGACCGGCTGCTTCCTGCTGACGACTTCCTGTTTCCTCTGGGTCAGAGGTCAAACACAACAGTAATTCTGAACATGCAGGAAGCAGAAAAAAGCATCCCCCCGAAGCATCCTGGGAACTGTAGTTATGGTGTAGTTTAAGTATTAAAATGATCAATGCTCAGTGTCTGTCTATGTGAGTAGACCTCGGTGTGACCTTCAGATGACTAACAGCTGTGTGTGTGTGTGTGTGTGTGTGTGTGTGTGTGTGTGTGTAGATGAGCGGGAGGCGGTGCAGAAGAAGACGTTCACTAAGTGGGTGAACTCTCACCTGTCCAGAGTGTCCTGCAGAATCACAGACCTGTACATGGACCTGAGGGACGGACGCATGCTCATCAAACTACTGGAGGTCCTCTCAGGAGAAAGACTGGTACTACACACTCTACTACACGTTGTACTACACTCAGTACTGCTAACAGCTGCTGTTCTTCTTCTTTGAGTTAGCCGCTAACTGCTAACGGCTGCTGTTCTTCTTTGAGTTAACTGCTAACTGCTAAAGGCTGCTGTTCTTCTTCTTTGAGTTAACCGCTAACTGCTAACAGCTGCTGTTCTTCTTCTTTGAGTTAGCCGCTAACTGCTAACAGCTGCTGTTCTTCTTCTTTGAGTTAGCCGCTAACTGCTAACAGCTGCTGTTCTTCTTCTTTGAGTTAACCGCTAACTGCTAACAGCTGCTGTTCTTCTTCTTTGAGTTAGCCGCTAACTGCTAACGGCTGATGTTCTTCTTCTTTGAGTTAGCCGCTAACTGCTAATGGCTGCTGTTCTTCTTCTTTGAGTTAGCCGCTAACTGCTAACAGCTGCTGTTCTTCTCCTTTGAGTGAGCTGCTAACTGCTAACAGCTGCTGTTCTTCTTCTTTGAGTTAGCCGCTAACTGCTAACAGCTAACAGCTGCTGTTCTTTGTTAGCCGCTAACTGCTAATGGCTGATGTTCTTCTTCCTTGAGTGAGCTAACTGCTAACAGCTGTTCTTCTTCTTTGAGTTAGCTGCTAACTGCTAACAGCTACTGTTCTTCTTTGAGTTAGCTGTGAACTGCTAACAGAACGGCGAGAAGGAATAGGACTCAAAAGGGCACGTGATGTTAATTCGCTAAAAGAACAACAACACAACACAACCGTAGCGTTGCGCAATGTCAACAGACTTTCCAGTTGCCCGCTCAGCCCACAATGTGTTGCGGTTTTTCCACTTCCGCTGCGTCACCCTTTTGAGCCCTATAATGGCATGAAATTATTGCCTTGAACAGGAAGTGTAAGCTGGGCTAATGTCTTTATGGGTGTTTTATTGTGAAAGGGCTCCCTCAGACTGACAGCTTTAATATAGTTAGAGTTTTACCACAGAGACACCCGCAGGGGGTCAGAGGAACTGCAGCTCCATAACGTCGTCTCCTCCTCCTTCTTCCTCTTCTTCTTCTTCTCCTCCCTTCTTCTTCTCCTCCTCCTTCTCCTTCCTCTTCTTCTTCTTCTTCTTCTTCTTCTTCTCCTCCTCCTCCTTCTCCTCCTCCTTCTCCTTCCTCTTCTTCTTCTTCTTCTTCTTCTTCTTCTCCTCCCTGCTCCTCCTCCTCCTCCTTCTTCCTCTTCTTCTTCTTCTCCTCCTCCTCCCCCCCCCCTCCTCCTTCTTGTGACTCCAGCCGAAGCCCACCAAAGGTCGGATGAGGATCCACTGTCTGGAGAACGTGGATAAGGCTCTGCAGTTCCTGAAGGAACAGAGGGTTCACCTGGAGAACATGGGCTCCCACGACATTGTGGACGGGAACCACCGCCTGACGCTGGGCCTCATCTGGACCATCATTCTCCGCTTCCAGGTAACACACACACACACACACAGACACACACACACAGCAACAAGGAGACGAGTTCAGAAACAGAGTAAATGATGATTCTTCATGACTCCGCCCACTGTCACTTATTAAACCACTCAGGTTAAAGTCCAGCACCGTTCATACATGCCGTCGTCATGGATACCCAGCCTGGGTGACATCACACCGTCCTGGACTGACCTGTTTAAGACTGAAAACATCAAGAGTTGAAGAATCTGAGGTCAGAGAGGTGAACAGGTGGAGGTGTAACAGGTGAACAGGTGGAGGTGTGAACAGGTGTAACAAGTGAATAGTTGGAGGTGTAACAGGTGAACAGGTGGAGGTGTGAACAGATGGAGGCCTGACAGGTGAAGGTGTGAACAAGTGAACAGGTGGAGGTGTGAACAGGTGTAACAGGTGAACAGGTGGAGGTGTGAACAGGTGTAACAAGTGAACAGGTGGAGGTGTGACAGGTGTAACAGGTGAACAGGTGGAAGTGTGAACAAGTGAACAGGTGGAGGTGAGAACAAGTGAACAGGTGGAGGTGTGAACAGGTGTAACAGGTGAACAGGTGGATGTGTAACAGGTGAACAGGTGGAGGTGTGAACAGGTGTAACAAGTGAACAGGTGGAGGTGTGACAGATGAACAGGTGGAGGTGTGAACAGGTGTAACAAGTGAACAGGTGGAGGTGTGACAGGTGTAACAGGTGAACAGGTGGAGGTGTGAACAGGTGTAACAAGTGAACAGGTGGAGGTGTGACAGGTGTAACAGGTGAACAGGTGGAGGTGTGAACAGGTGAACAGGTGGAGGTGTAACAAGTGAACAGGTGGAGGTGTGACAGGTGTGAACAGGTGTAACAGGTGAACAGGTGGAGGTGTGACAGGTGAACAGGTGGAGGTGTAACAAGTGAACAGGTGGAGGTGTGACAGGTGTAACAGGTGAACAGGTGGAGGTGTGAACAGGTGTAACAAGTGAACAGGTGGGGGTGTGACAGGTGTGAACAGGTGAACAGGTGGAGGTGTGAACAGGTGTAACAAGTGAACAGGTGGAGGTGTGACAGGTGTAACAGGGGAACAGGTGGAGGTTTAACAAGTGAACAGGTGGAGGTGTGACAGGTGGAGGTGTAACAGGTGGAGGTGTGACAGGTGAACAGGTGGAGGTTTAACAAGTGAACAGGTGGAGGTGTGAACAGGTGTAACAAGTGAACAGGTGGAGGTGTGACAGGTGTAACAGGTGAACAGGTGGAGGTGTGAATAGGTGAACAGGTGGAGGTGTAACAAGTGAACAGGTGGAGGTGTGACAGGTGTGAACAGGTGAACAGGTGGAGGTGTGAACAGGTGTAACAAGTGAACAGGTGGGGGTGTGACAGGTGTGAACAGGTGAACAGGTGGAGGTGTGAACAGGTGTAACAGGTGAACAGGTGGAGGTGTGACAGGTGTAACAGGTGAACAGGTGGAGGTGTGAATAGGTGAACAGGTGGAGGTGTAACAAGTGAACAGGTGGAGGTGTGACAGGTGTGAACAGGTGAACAGGTGGAGGTGTGAACAGGTGTAACAAGTGAACAGGTGGGGGTGTGACAGGTGTGAACAGGTGAACAGGTGGAGGTGTGAACAGGTGTAACAGGTGAACAGGTGGAGGTGTGAACAGGTGTAACAAGTGAACAGGCGGAGGTGTGACAGGTGTAACAGGGGAACAGGTGGAGGTTTAACAAGTGAACAGGTGGAGGTGTGAACAGGTGAACAGGTGGAGGTTTAACAAGTGAACAGGTGGAGGTGTGACAGGTGAACAGGTGGAGTGTGAACAGGTGAACAGGTGGAGGTGTGATGGTGCTGTGTTGTGTTTCAGATTCAGGACATCAGTGTGGAGACTGAAGACAACAAAGAGAAGAGATCAGCTAAAGACGCTCTGCTGCTCTGGTGTCAGATGAAGACGGCAGGGTGAGAACCTGGACTGTTGTTGTTGTTGTTGTTGCTGTTGCTGTTGCTGTTGTTGTTGTGGTAACTATAACCTTTAAAACGTGACAGTTGTTGGATCTTTATTTCTTTAGGTATCCCAATGTGAACATCCACAACTTCAGCACCAGCTGGAGAGACGGCATGGCCTTCAATGCCCTCATCCACAAACACAGGTAACACCTTCATCATCATCATTATCATCATCATCAGTTCAGACTAGATTGTATAGATTAGATTTATAAAGTTTTTATTTTTTCAAAACTTTATTTATTGTAAACTTTAAATGTGTCAGTAAAGTTGTGTCTGTGTTTTTTCAGGCCTGATCTGATCGACTTTGACAAACTGAAGAAATCCAATGCTCACTACAACCTGCAGAACGCCTTCAACCTGGCAGAGCAACACCTGGGCCTCACCAAGCTGCTGGACCCAGAGGGTACGATACTGAACCAGTTCAACTAAACCTGACCTGGTAAACCCAAATGTGTAGTGAGGGTGAACTGGGAACGTCTGGCTGAAGCTTCTGTCCGCGAGGCCTTAAACTGTTGCCTCTGGAAGAATTCATGCTTCCCATTGGAGGTTGGGTAAATCAAATCCAAATGGTCCATGTTGAAAGTCTGCATTGTGGAGGCAGCTGCTAGGAGCTATGGTCAGAATGTAGTTGGTGCCTGTGGTGGTGGCAACCTCAGAACTCACTGATGGACATCACCAGTGAAGGAGGCCTTTCAGGCTTGGTCTGGGGATGTCCTGAAGCAGCAGAAGGGTACTAGTTGGCCTAAAGGTCTACAGCTGTGGTGGTCACCAAAGCAAGAACCCAGGTGTGGGAAGAGTCTGGGGAGGGTATGGAAAAGGACTTGGCCTCAAGAAAGTTCTGGCAGACCTGGCAGGAAGAGAAAGCAGGGCTTGTCTCAAGCAGACCCAGACTGGAGCGCTCCTCCATATCCCTGGCAGAGGTCTCTGAGGTAGTCTGAAAGTTCCTCAGCAGCAAGGTGCCCGGTGTGGATGAGATTCACCCTGAGATGCTGAAGTATTTGGACATTGCTTGGCTGTCTTGGCTGACACACATTTTCAGTGTTGTGTGGAGGTCGGGTACAGGGCTGCTGGATGGATCTTGTGGAGATTACTGTGGGAATATGGGGTACCAGAGTTGTTGTTCCGAGCCATCTGGTCCTTGTATGACCAAAGTGAGAGCTGCGTCTAAATACTCGGCACATTCGGTCCAGTTTAGGGACCTCAGAATTGTATCTCTGCTCTTTGCTGATGATGTGGTTCTGTTGACTTTATCACACCATGACCTCTAGCATGATCTGGGGTGGTTTGCAGAGTCAGCTCCTCCCAGTCTGAGGTCATGGTTCTCTGCTGGAGAACAGTGGATTGTTCCCTCTGGGTTGGGAGAGAGTTAATGTACCAAGAGAAGGAGTTCAAGTATCTCAGGGTCTTGTCCACAAGTGAGGGTAGAATGGAGTGTGAGATAGATCTGTGTTTTGGAGCGGTGTCAGCAGTGATGTGGGCTTCTGCAGGGAGCTAGGAGTAGAGCCACTGCTCCTTCACATTGAGGTGGCTCAAAATCTGACCAGGATACTCCTGGACGCCTCTTGTTAGAGGTGTTCCAGGCATGTGCACTGGTAGGAGGCCCCGAGCAGACTCATAACGCCTCAGATCCTCCAGGAGGAGCTTGAAAATGTTGCTGAGGAGACATCTGGAGTACTTTGCTCCGCCTGCTGCCCCCGAAACCTGGACCTGGATAGGAAGATGACAATGGACGTGTGACTCGACAACACACTACCAGTTTAACTAAACCTGACTGAAAACATACAACCAGTGTTTGAAGTGTTGATGTTCATGTTCCTCCTGAGGTCCTGACTGGAGACAGGAGGTCACATGTTGGGTTGTTGTAGAGGTTCATGTCAGAGCGGCTGTTTTACTGATGTGAGCACATTTACAGAAAATGTCAAACAGAATAATTTATACGACAGAAATCATTAAACGTTGTTTTGTGCGTTGCAGACATAAGCGTGGACCATCCTGATGAGAAGTCAGTCATCACCTATGTGGTGACGTACTACCACTACTTCTCAAAGATGAAAGCTCTGAAGGTGGAGGGCAAACGAATCGGAAAGGTCAGAAAACACATGCAAACACCAGCAAACCTTTGAAACCAAAGATCAGGGAACATTTATTGATTAATGTTGACTCTGACGTCAGAAATATCTGTTTACATCCAGTGATTGTTTTTTTTTACCAGATGAAATATTCAGACAACTTCACATGAAACTACATAAAATTCCCCACAAATACACAAGAACACACAAACTCTTTAAAAACATGAGTTAAACAACCGACAGCTGACGAGAGCGGACAAGGTGGATAGGTCGTCTTCTACACCAGGAGGTTCAGGCTTCACCCAGATTTGGAGACAGTTCCAGGGAACAAAACAAGAACATTTTTGAAAACAATAAAAGAAGAAACAGTTGAGCTCACGTCCAGACTGAAGTTCAGCAGAGTTCACACACAATCTGATGTCTCTGCTGTTTCTATCCAGGTGTTGGATAACGCCATTGAGACGGAGAAGATGATCGAGAAGTACGAGTCTCTGGCCTCAGACCTGCTGGAGTGGATCGAACAGACCATCATCATCCTCAACAACAGAAAGTTCGCCAACTCTCTGGTCGGAGTCCAGCAGCAGCTTCAGGCCTTCAACACCTACCGAACTGTGGAGAAACCTCCAAAGTCAGAACCTACACCTTTTACTTTGATCCAACAAAACGTATTTTCAGAACTCCACATACTGACTGAAAATATCAAACACAACTTTTACTGAACTCAAATACAAGACCAGCTCGTACACCTACCTCCTTCAACATCATCACCACATTGTGTACCGTCTCCTCCTCTTCATCTCTACCTGCTCTGCTTCCTCCTCTGACCTCTTTTTACCCTGTGTCCCTCTCTTCTGTCTTCAGGTTCACAGAGAAGGGAAACCTGGAGGTTCTTCTGTTCACCATCCAGAGTAAGATGAGAGCCAACAATCAAAAGGTCTACATGCCCCGTGAGGGAAAACTCATCTCAGATATCAACAAGGTGAGAGCTGCTCCACCTCCATCACCATCACATGCAACCCATGTTTGGCAGTATAGACAGAGATAAGTTTTATAGGATCGTCTCACCAAAAGGGGAATTCTTTAGCGACACATTGCTGCATTTCCAGCTGTGTTCACCAGGGTTTCTGGCAGCAATTATGTGACCAAGATTGGGTGTTTTTTTTTAATGATGTATTGCTGCATTTCCAGCAGCCGCTGTGCAACAAAAATGGATTAGGTTTTTTTTTTTGACAGGTCGCTGCGTTTTCAGTGATGTTTTGGATCCTTTTGAGCAACATTTGCACCACAGAAACATGTAGCGGCACATCACAGCGTTTCCAGCTGTGTTTCCAGCAGCATTTGTGCCATCAAATATTTTAGTGACACATTTTGCATTTCCAGCAGCCATTGTGCCACCAAAGTGGGGCGTGTTTGTAGAGATGTTTTGCTGTGTTTCCAGCAGCATTTACAGTTTCGTTTTCAGTTTCGATGTTGGTTTGGTCTGTATGTGTTCAGCAGAAACAGTAAGGTTAAAGTCGGCAGCTGTTACTCCATAGCTCGCAGGGGCGTAAATATAGACAGTGCAGGCAGTGTGGTTGCACTGGGGCCCATGGGGTGGAGGGGTCCGACTGCCACCTGGAATTACGCCCGTGTTCAAAGAAGAACTCGCATTAAAACAAAAATGGTGCTATTTTCCATACATGCCCTAAATAAGATGAGATACACCTTTATTGATCCCATAATTGAGAAAATTCCAGTGTTACAGCAGTCAAGGGGAAAGAGTCAGATTAAAGATTTCAAAATTTAAACTTAAAAACTTAAAAAACTAGGCATGCAAAATAAGTGCAAAAATACAAGAAACGGCAATAAATAACAATAACAATAATGATAGTAATAATAATAATGAGCAGCAGTGAATGAAAATGAGCAGTGGATAAAGGGAGCACATCTAGTGCAAGTGATTGTATGTGCAAAACAGCAGACAGCTGTGGTGTCCATTAAGTGTCCATAGTGTCAGTAAAGTGTCCATGGTGCAGTTTAGCAGGCAAACCCATCTCCATCATGGCTTTCTGGTTTTGTAAAACAGTGTCAATCTTTAACAAATTATAAACTTACTCTACATAAACTATTTAAAAAACTACGTGTCTAATACTAATGTGTCCAATATCAAGTATCTGCAAGTGGATGTAATATAAAAGCAGCAGTAAAACACACTGTTGCTAAAATATATATACACCTAAAACTGTGTGTGTGTGTGTGTGTGTGTGTGTGTGTGTGTGCTCCACAACTTGTAACTAGGGCGTAATAGGGCCCCTCATAATAGCGTGCACTGGGGCCCATTGTAACTATCTTACGCCACTGACAGCTCGTAATGATTCTGTTAAGAAGTGTTTGATGGTGATGTGGTGTTTGTCGTCAGGCCTGGGAGCGACTGGAGAAGGCGGAACACGAGAGGGAGCTGGCTCTGAGGACGGAGCTGATTCGTCAAGAGAAACTGGAACAACTTGCACGACGGTTCGACCGCAAGGCGGCCATGAGAGAGACCTGGCTCAGCGAGAATCAGAGACTGGTTTCACAGGTGAGAAGGCGCACAGTCAGCAGCAGCTACCAAGTGCTGCTCCACGTGAAAAACTGTGTTTTTCCTGCTATCACATCACATTCTGGTCTTATTGTGACCAAAAAGGGACAGAATTAAATTAAATATTTGTTTGTTTCCTGAATTCTCTGCTTTCTCTCTCCAGGACAACTTTGGTTTTGACCTTCAGGCCGTCGAGGCGGCCACCAAGAAGCACGAGGCGATTGAGACTGACATTGCGGCATACGAGGAACGTGTCCAGGCCGTGGTCTCTGTGGCGAAGGAGCTGGAGGTGGAGCGCTACCACGACATCAAACGCATCACAGCCAGGAAAGACAACGTGATCCGGCTGTGGGAGTACCTGCTGGAGCTGCTGAAGGCCCGCAGACAGAGACTGGAGATGAATCTGGGCCTGCAGAGAGTCTTCCAGGAGATGCTCTACATCATGGACTGGATGGATGAGATGAAGGTACACTGGCCAAACAAACCTACATGGTAGATTTTAGGGTCAGGAGAGACAATCATTTTTTTATTCAGTTCATCCAGTACAGAGAGGTCCAGGATGTGTTTAACCCAAAAACCAAAAACAGGAAGTAACTGTTGGCGTCCTTGAAGTGATCCTGTCCTTATCTCTGGATTTAGGGAGGAAGCTCATGGCTGCCATCATCACTCTTGGTTGTCTTTGTCTCTTTCTGCCTTTGGTCTCCAGATGCTGCTGCTGTCTCAGGATTATGGGAAGCATCTGTTAGGTGTGGAGGACTTGCTGCAGAAACACGCTCTGGTGGAAGCTGACATCGCCATCCAGGCAGACAGGGTGAAGGCAGTCAGCACAAACGCCACCAAGTACTCCGTCAACGACGACGGTGAGCAGCATGCAGCATGATCTGTCCTCGTCTATCAGTTGTAATATTCTGTCTGAATTTTAGATGTTTTTTCATATTCATGATTCATCTTATTCATTACTTGTTTTTCACTGTGACTTCCTGACAAGGAGCAGATACACTGGGTAGGCAGTTTACTTTGATAAGACCAGTGCTTCTCTCTGTAGTGGGTGTGACTGCAGGCTAGGTCAGTGGTTCTCAACCTGTTTCATGTCAAGTACTTATAAAATGATACACATCAGGTCACAGACCCCCATTTGATAAGGTTTCTCATCAGGGACCTGAAAATATTTTAGTTCTTAGACCAAAATTTTAGAGTCGTACCTACAGTTGAAGAGAAACTGTAGAGGAGGTGAATGGTTGGGACAGAGTTGCTGCTCCAAGAGAAGGAGTTCAAGTATCTCGGGGTCTTGTTCACAGTGAGGGTAGAATAGAGCGTAAGATGGATCAGTGGTTTGGCACAACGTCTGCAGTGATGCAGGAGCTGCGCCGGACCATCGTGGTGAAGAGGGAGCTGAGCCAAAAGGCAATGCTTTCGATTTCCTGGTCCATCTGCGTCCCAACCCTCACCTATGGTCATGAGCTCTGGGTAGTGACTGAAAGAATGAGGTCACAGATACAAGCGTCTGAAATGAGCTTCCTCTGTAGGGTGTCTGGGCTCAGCCTTAGAGATAGGGGGAGGAGTCAGACATCTGGAGGGAGCTCGGAGTAGAGCTGCTGCTCCTTCATGTTGAGGTGGTTCAACATCTGATCAGGATCCTCCTGGTCTAGCTGGTAGTAGGCCCCGGGGCAGACCCAGAACACACTGGAGGGATTATAGATCTATGGATGGATGGATGCATGAAATTGGATGGATGAAAGTGGATGGATGGATGACTCTTACCCACACTGGGCTCACTTCTGTAGTGAATTAAATAATAAAAAATAAACTATTCCCATTTCTCTGGGGACCCCCTGGAACTCTCTAAAGGACCCCTGGGGGTCCCAGGACTCCTGGTTGAGGACCACTGGTCTAGATTATTTCAAACCTTTTGGAAATGAAATTAAATGCTGATAACAGAGGTAAATGTCTCCCTGTCCAGGCTATAAGCCCTGTGACCCTCAGGTCATCCAGGATCGGGTCTCCCACCTGGAATTCTGCTACCAGGAGCTCACCCAGCTGGCCGCCGAGCGCCGCGCCCGCCTGGAGGAGTCTCGCCGTCTCTGGAGATTCTTCTGGGAGATGACCGAGGAGGAGGGCTGGATCCGTGAGAAGGAGCAGATCCTGTCCTCTGTCGAGCACGGCAAAGACCTGACAGGGGCGCTGCGCCTCCTCAGCCAGCAGAGCGCCCTGGAGGATGAGATGAGCGGCCGCGCTGGCCACCTCCAGCACACCATTGCAGAGGGCCGGGCCATGGTGCAGGCCAACCACTTTGCTGCCACTAAGATCCAGGAGCGCATCGATGACCTGCAGGCTCAGTGGGCAGCGCTGGAGCAGCTGGCAGCGGTAAGGAAGAAGAGGTTGGAGGAGGCTCTGGCACTGCACCAATTCCAGGCTGATGCAGATGATGTTGACGCCTGGACACTGGACGCCTTGCGCATTGTCTCCAGTGGAGAGACTGGCCATGACGAATTCTCAACCCAGGCTCTGGTCAGGAAGCACAAAGACGCAGCAGCGGAGGTGGCCAGCTACCGGCCAGTCATTGACTCACTCCACGAGCAGGCGGCCTCACTGCCTAAAGAGGAGGCTGACTCAGAGGAGGTGCATGGACGTCTGGCCGGCATCGAGGAACGCTACAAGGAGGTGGCAGAACTGACGAAGCTGAGGAAGGAGGCGCTGCAGGATGCTCTGGCACTCTACAAGATGTTCAGTGAGGCCAACGCCTGTGAGGTTTGGATTGATGAGAAGGAGCAGTGGCTGAACAGCATGGAGATACCCGAAAAACTGGAGGACCTGGAGGTCATACAGCACAGGTGGGACTACAACATGCCTTATACATGTTGGTGATGGTACATCTCTTTTGGCCAGAACTGATTCATATGATCCATGTCCTCTGCAGGTTTGAAAGTCTGGAGCCGGAGATGAACAACCAGGCGTCTCGCGTTGCTGTGGTAAACCAGATCGCCCGGCAGCTGATGCACAATGGTCACCCGAGCGAAAAGGACATCAAGACACAGCAGGACAAACTCAACAACAGGTACAAGCAGATATAATAACTCACAAAGAATAACAAAAATTACAAAGATGCAACAAAGTCATTGTCCTCAATGTAAACACCATGAAACTGTAGGTGTGATTGACCTGATCCTTTTCTCTACTTACAGGTGGAGCCAGTTCCGCGATCTGGTGGACCAGAAGAAGGAGTCCCTGAACTCTGCTCTGGGTGTGCAGAACTACCACCTTGACTGCAACGAGACCAAGTCATGGATCAAAGAAAAGACCAAAGTCATCGAGTCCACCCAAGAGCTGGGCAATGACCTCACTGGGGTCATGGCCCTGCAGCGAAAATTGACTGGTATGGAGCGCGACCTAGCCGCCATTGAGGACAAGCTGGGTGACCTGCGAGGCGAAGCCCAGCGGCTGGCAGAGGAGCACCCTGACCAGGCCAAGGCTATCACAGGCCGTCTGGCTGAGATCAACGCTGTCTGGGAGGAAATGAAGAACACTCTGAAGAATCGTGAGGAGTCTCTGGGTGAGGCCAGGAAACTGCAGCAGTTTTTGCGTGAGCTGGATGACTTCCAGTCCTGGCTGTCCCGCACTCAGACAGCCATCGCCTCGGAGGACATGCCGAACACGCTGGCTGAGGCTGAGAAGCTCATGGCCCAGCATGAAGGCATCAAGAACGAGATCCAGAACTATGAGGAGGACTACCAGAAGATGCGGGACATGGGGGAGATGGTGACGCAGGGCCAGACGGACGCACAGTACATGTTCCTCCGACAGAGGCTCCAAGCGCTTGACACCGGCTGGAACGAACTGCACAAGATGTGGGAGAACCGGCAGAACCTATTGTCCCAGTCCCACGCCTATCAGCTGTTCCTCAGGGACACCAAGCAGGCCGAGGCCTTCCTCAACAACCAGGTAAACGCTAAAGCTTCACCTCACTGCACTATTGTGTCTTTATCAGCAGGTTCATGACTCTGTGTCCATGGATTCATGCTGAAGACATGTCAAGTCAAGATACAGATCTCAGAATCTAATAACATCCAGTGATGACAGTGTCTGCAACTGGAATTAGGCCAGTTTATTTGGCCTGAATTCTGAGTTTGGGCCTATGCTGGGCCAAGTCATTTCTGATAATAGCTTGCATGTTTTAGCACCTTTCAAGGGACCCAGGGATGCTTTACATTTAGGATACAATTAGTTGATTTGCACAGAATTTCCAGATCCCATTCCTGCTCTCTAGAGAATGAACCCTCATGATTTTAATGACATTTCTTCCAGAATCATTCTCAGCATAAACGTACCCCAGCATGTCACTGTCCCACAAACATCCTGTATCAGTACTGAACCCTGTGTCCTCACCCAACAGGAGTACGTCCTGGCTCACACTGAGATGCCCACCACTCTTGAGGGCGCCGAGGCCGCCATCAAGAAGCAGGAGGACTTCATGACCACCATGGATGCCAACGAGGACAAGATCAACAGTGTGGTGGAAGCTGGCAGACGGCTGGCCAGTGACGGAAACATCAACGCTGAACGCATTCAGGAGAGAGTCGCCTCCATCGACGACAGGTAAACCTCAGCTTCAGGTCACGTTTCAGACATTTTACTTATTGGGACTTTTTTTATAATTCAATTCAAGTCAAATTTATTTATATAGCCCAATATCACAAATCACAATTTTCCTCAGAGGGCTGTACAACATCCATCTGTCCTTAGACCCTCACAGCTGATGAGGAAAAACCCTGCCCAAATAAACTCTTTAATGGCAGTAGTAGTAGGCATCAGACAGCAACGCAGCCACGACCCACGATCCATGCACAACCACAATCCGTAGAAACCTGCAAGACAAGAGAGCACATAAGCTCTGACGGAGAAGCTGAGTTAGAAACATGCATACCCCTTTTCACCCAACATGGAACTGGGTTTGTTCCGGTTCCCACACCTAATTTTAAACCATTCAGAACATTTCACCCAAAAATAAACAGGTTTAGAACCCAAAAAGTTGGTTCTCTCCTGGAAACTAAAAATAGCAGGTTTTCCTTGACCTGTAGTTTGAACCATGATGACATCAGTGGGTGAATCATATTTTAAAGGTAAAGGGAAAAGAAAGAGCGTGCAGTGGTCTCATTTATAGTTGGTCTATGCTTGTTTTTTTGGGTAAAAACAAATTTATGTAAGAACAGAACAAAAGTTTGCAGGTTATCAGTGTTATCAAAACTGGTGGAAATGCAGGCTGGTTCGCGAGATAGCACCAAGGTTCCAAGAATCCTGAACAGAACCACTTAAAAACCTGAGCTAATTAGTAGGATAGGGGGTTAGCATTAATGGAACATGAACGTAACGAGTAAAAGGAGAATTGGAGAGGAGCTTGGTGTATCACAGGAGGTCCCCCATTAGACTAGGCCTATATCAGTTAGACTAGGGGCTGGTCCAAGACTGAGGTAGTGCTAACAACAAGAGCCAGCCCTAACTATAACAGTCTGTCCTAAAAATAAGAGCCAGTCCTAACTATAACAGCCAGTCCTAACAGTAAGAGCCAGCCCTAACTATAAGAGCCAATCCTAACTATAAGAGTCAGCCCTAATGAAAACAGTCAGTCCTAACTATAAGAGCCAGTCCTAATGATAAGAGCCAGTCCTAACTAAGGGCCGTAATATACTTGCTGCAAACAACACGACTGCATCAAGGCTGCCATGCGTGATCTGCGTTCATTTGATGCGTCGGCTGCACATCTCAACGTGAGGTACCGTGATGTGTACGCGAGATGCAACATTGACATGACCGCTAGAGGCGCTCGTGTGAATGAACATGGTGAACGTGAGATCAGACCAAATGGAGTCGCTGTCAGAGCAATGGCAGAGACTTTTGAAGAGAGACTGACAGACCTGGTGCGGATGCGGCATGCCGGCATGCACTACCCGATTTCCGGGTTATATTTCTGTTGTCTGCTCTAAGTGGAGACCGCCAGTATTGTGCGTTTTGATTGTGTAGTGCTGCAGCAAGTATATACACAGACATGGCGCATCGTGTACGTGTACGTTTGATCAAGCGGCAAGTCTATTATGGCCCTGAAAGAACAAGTCCTAACTTTAAGAGCCAGCCCCAACTATAAGAGATAACCCTAAATGTAAGAGCCAGCCCCAACTATAAGAGTTAACCCTAACCATAAGAACCAACCCTGGCTTCAAGTGTCAGCCCTAACCATAAGAGCCAGCCCTAACTATGCGAGCCAATCCTAACTGCAAGAGCCCACCCTAACTATAAGTGTCGGCCCTAACTATAAGAGCCAGCC
Organism: Epinephelus lanceolatus; assembly: GCF_041903045.1. NCBI lineage: Eukaryota > Metazoa > Chordata > Actinopteri > Perciformes > Serranidae > Epinephelus > Epinephelus lanceolatus. Next base: position 50,617,714 of record NC_135736.1, read on the forward strand.
CTAACTATGCGAGCCAATCCTAACTGCAAGAGCCCACCCTAACTATAAGTGTCGGCCCTAACTATAAGAGCCAGCCCTAACTATAAGAGCCTGTCCAAACTGTAAGTGTCAGCCCTAACTGTAAAAGCCAACCCTAACTCTAAGAGCCAGCCCTAACTATAAGCTTCATCAAAAAGGAAAGTCTACAGTCTACTGTTAAATGTGAATAATGAGCTCACTTGAACAGTAATGCCATAGATCACAGAGATCACAGCCTAACCTGTAAAGGTAATAAGTTCCTTCTACTGTTACTGTATGGAGTGTTCCTTATGTGTTGGCGTCTGACCTCGCCCTCTGTGTTTCAGGCATAAGAAGAACAGGGAGGCTGCGGTGGAGCTGTTGATGAGACTGAAGGACAACAGAGACCTGCAGAAGTTCCTGCAGGACTGCCAGGAGGTCAGAACTCCTCAAAAACACACTGATCGACTTCATTGTGTGTTCGCTAACTCAATGGTTGATTTCCTTAAGTCTGTCCAACACTTTGGTCCAGAGGCAGATAGACATGTACTGATCCGATTCCTGCTGCTCACAGGATGAATCCTTTAGCAGCCGTTCACATGCTGCATTTTTTGTGCCCTCTAATCCAGTTTTTGATTTAGACACACGGCAGGCACGCTCAAATGCCAGCGTGATGTGCATGTGTCTCTAAGCGGCTGTTTTTTAGGGTGTGATAGCTGCGCCCTGAGATAAACTGAGATCAACTTTTGGAATGCAGCAGTGCGCACCACGTGTCATGTGATGAGAAACAACCAATCACAGCCAACAGATATATTTCCTTCTTCAGAAAATATTAGTGTGTGAAGAATGTGCAGGAGAAGTTGATCATGTTACTGCAGAGCTGTCAGAGCTTTACATCTATCCCACAGACATGCAGGAAGAAAATCAGCTCAGCACTCAGGATTGCATGAAAGAAGGCTGGTACTTGTTAAGGTCCCTTAGCAACATCAGACGCAACCTGTCGCCAGGCTCTTGAAAGTTGGCGCAGAAAAGGCACAGGAGTCACACACAGCGCCTGACCTTGCGTCTTCCAGGCGGTTCAAGACACGGCATGTATATGGTCCTATAGGATTTTAGTGACGTCCCTGCTAACGTTTTGTGTTTGTGTCCAGCTGTCTCTGTGGATCAATGAGAAGATGCTCACAGCTCAGGACATGACCTACGACGAGGCCAGGAACCTGCACAGCAAGTGGCTGAAGCACCAAGCCTTCATGGCCGAACTGCAGTCCAACAAAGAGTGGCTGGACAAGATTCAGAAGGTACGGAGAGTCCGAACTAGGCCAAAGTCTGTTCTGATTAATGTTCTCCGCATGGACAGTACAAAGTAGTAGATCACATCTGTATATTCTTGTATCTTATAGTCAATGGCAGTCATAGATAAGCACCAGGAAACAGTATCCCTTCATTTAGAACATAAAATACTGTTCAGTTTGAAATTCAATTCAGTTTAGTAGTAGTAGTAGGTGTCATGTCAGACCACAGCAGCAGCGCAGCCACGACCCACAATCCTCAAAACCTGTTGAACCTGAGCACGAAAGCTGTGGGGGAGAAGCCAAGTTAGTGATATGCATTAATAGGATATGAATGTTTGCAAATGAAGAGACAGAGAGAAGGACAAAGTAGCTTGGTGTATCACAGGAGGTCCCCAATCAGACCAGGCAAATATCAGTCTAACTAGGGACTGGTCCAAGGCAAGCCTGAGCCAGTCCTAACTTTAAGAGCCTGTCCTAACTATAAGAGCCAGTCCTAACTGTGTCAGTCCAAACTGTAAGAGCCAGTCCTAAGTATAAGAGCCAGTCCTAACTACAAGAGCCAACCCTAACTATAAGAGCCAACCCTAACTGTAAGAGCCAGCCCTAAGTATAAGAGCCAGCCCTAACTACAAGAGCCAACCCGAACTATAAGAGCCAACCCTAGCTATAAGTGTCAGTCCTAACTGTAAGAGCCTGTTCTAACTATAACAGTCAGCCCTAACTATAAGAACCAACCCTAACTATAAGAGCCAACCCTAAATATGCATCAACCCTAAACATAAGAGCCAGCCCTAACTATAAAAGTCAGTCCTAACTATAAAAGCCTGTCCTAACTTTAAGCCTAATCAAAGAGGAATAAAATAATAATAAGTAAAATGAGCATGAATTAACATTACAGAGTTAAACATTCAATTCAATTCAATTTTCAATTCAATTTCATTTATAAAGCCCAATATCACAAATCACAATTTGCCTTGGAGAGTGAATCTAATCTTTCATAGATTGAGGAGGAGTGAGCTAATTTATACTAATTTAAGGTACAAGTTTTCTTTATGAACAACCTAACTAGCAAACTAACAACCTGATCCCTCCAAAACAGATGGTTACAGAAGGTAGCCTTGGTTCTATGAATGAAGGTCAACACGCCAGCTTGCATTGTCATTCACTAGGCTGGTTCGGCCAAACAAACATCCGATCAGATTGTTTCATTGGATTTTAGATTATTACAGAAAATAAACAAATAATTCTGATCCTTCCAGGTTCTGTTCAGAGAGATAATATTCACTAATGAACTCCACTTTATGATTACTGAAGAATAAATTCAATCACCAAAAGTACAAAGCTAACATTAGGCTGTAAACAAACGTCACCATGGTCACATGACTTAATGTCACCACCACAATGAGGCTGTGACGTCGTGTTCGGAGTGATGACGTTCTGTCGTCTCTTGTTAGAGACACATAAAGCTGTAAACTGACAGCGGGGTGTTTACTGGCGGAGAACAGAAGATGAACGTCTCTTCAGCTCATGTTAACCTCAGACCTTATTTCACACATCGAACCAAAAACACATAGAATTCAAGACGAAGGAACAGGAAGTGCTAACATGCTAACTCATTTCTGGGTTTTAGGGCTAATTCTTGGAGGCTTCCAGTAGAATTAGAAATCAATGAAAACAACAAACAAACGCAATGTCAGTTTATTCATAAGTCATATAAAATATATTGATCACAAGAAGTTGAAATGGCTGATAGCAGATAAGTTTAGCTTTAATTAGGCTAGTTCACCAGTTAAAAAGCTCATTAGCACAATGGAGAAATTTAATTAATGTAAGAAGTATTTATTTCTACAAGTTTAAATGGCATTAAAGAAACATTAATTAGCTCACTAGCTAACTAGCTACCTTGTTACTGTTTGAGAAATACACATGAATTCTTGCTGTTTTGAACCACGATGACTCGAGCAAAAGAGGAGTTTTAGCTTGCTAACTTATGTTAGCATAATGTGGCTCTGTTGATGACAGTGGCACAGGTATTATTGTTAGCTTATGTTAGCTTATGTCAACTGTAGCTTCACTTTGACTTATTTTTAGGTTTAGGTCTTCAAAATGGTCCAGATAATGTGAAATGACTCGTTCTTACAGTTGGCTAACAATGTGAAGTAAACAGAAGTCGTAGCTTTTATTGGATATTTTTTCACATTAAAACTGCAGTAAAAGCACAAAATGAAAACTGAATTAAGAATCAAACCAATATTTATTACACTGACACCCTGAAAGGCTGTGTCACATGGAAATCCATGCTAATTACCATAGAATGTAAAATAATGGACGTAGCCACCGTGACGTCACCCGCTGATTTGTGGACTCTTGTTTTGAAACCTCAAGCTCAGCATTATGGCTGTTGCTATCTTGGTGTTTGGAGCCAGTAGTGACTGTCTTCTGACGAGAGGGTGTAGCTGTGGGTACTGCTTCACCTCTGTCCTGATTTACAGGTTGCCATGGTAGCGACTTGTCAATCACCATGTAGCCACACCCTAAAGCAAGGGTCATCAACTTTGTTGGTTCCATAGATTTTAATGATACGGAGATAACAGATACCAAGATGACGCCTATTCAGTCCTGTGGAACTGTTTGCCTGGTGCAAACCCCCAGTAAAACTTTCTTTAGCTTCAGAATTGACCTCCACGATATATGGCCCACTGAACATGCACAGTAGTGTATCTCTTGCTGGCTTCGCCCACGAGTTCTTGCTCCGCTCATAGACTTTAAATTGAGATGACGTTGTGGGTTTTTAAATCACTCTTCATTTTCATTTTTGGGGATTAAGTCCAAATTAGCCTGTCGTTGTTTAAGAATTTAATTATGAAGAAGGAAAAAAAGCTAGCACACCTTAACGCATGCCCTCCTCCTCAAATTTTATGGATTCATTAATATTTTGCAGGCTTGATGGGAAGCCTTGGCGGCCGCCAGTTGACAAGCACTGTTCTAAAGCCTCCCATGCTTCATCATTTATTTTTCTCTAAATGGGATCTTCATTTACTAACGAACATCATGCTGAGTTAAAGAAGACTTGAAACTAGAGATTGAGACCAGTACAGCTCTGATCACACAGGAAGTGCTTCAGCAGCTGGAGGTGGCTTTTTGTGATAGTTTTTAATGAGAATGAAGCTTTTTGCTCGATGGCGCTGTTGCCGGAGCACAGGTTGTCAAACTGCCCCTGAGTCATCCTAAAATATGCCTGTAAACGTCCATGATGGAGGAGAAGCTCCTGGACCAACTGGTGGTACTCCCCATGATCCAGCCTCTTTTTTAGGGTCTCATGTACCCACACAGATCTCTGTTTATCTGCTGACAGCCTCTCACCCTCAACCAGAGCTACAGACAGCACCCTCTGCCTCAACATGGCAGCAGCTACACACTCATTACTGCAGGATACACAAGATAAATAAACCGTAGATTGATTACACAGGAAGAAAAAAAAGAAAAGAAAAGGCAGTGCAGTGTACCTCAAGTTTTATAACCTGCAGAACACTTTCTGAGAAATCGGGGCCTTAAACTCATCAGGTAAATGTTCACTGAGGTCATAAATCAGGTGAGAAGGAGACTCATTCTCTCTCTTACTTCGATACAGTCAGACTGGAGTCGCCCCCTGCTGGACATTAGAAACACTGCAGCTGTAAGGCACTTCAGAATTGGCTTCACTTCTGAGAGTCGGAGGCTGCGTCCACTCCTTTATACAGTCTAGCTAATGTTCAGCTATGCCAACTAACAACTCAAATTAAGATTCAATTTGAGGCAAAACAAAAATACAGCAGCTGTTCTGAATTTAAAGTTTCTCAGTCAGGAGCATGTCATCCACTCAGAACACTAATTACTATTCTAAGAGCTCACATTCTTATTTTTTTCTCTCAGCTCTGTATAAACACAGATGAACATAAATATTCTGATCTGTGGGAGAGGAACAGTCAGGTAGAGATGATGAAGGACATCATCAGACCAGCTCTTTACCCCGTTTGACTGTCTGCAGGACGGCATGCTGCTGGTGTCGGAAAAGCCGGAGACGGAGGCAGTGGTGAAGGAGAAGTTGTCAGCGCTCCACACCATGTGGGCGGAGCTGGAGTCCACCACGCAGACCAAAGCTCAGTGTCTGTTCGATGCCAACAAGGCCGAGCTGTTCACTCAGAGCTGTGCCGACCTCGACAAGTGGATGGGAGGCCTGGAGGGTCAGATCCAGTCTGACGATTACGGCAAAGACCTGACCTCCGTCAACATCCTGCTGAAAAAACAACAGGTATGGTCACATGATTACTGCAGCACTGACTCAAGAGGCAGAACTCTCAGAGTTCTCAGAGTGGAAATAATTTCCATGTACACCACTTTATACTTCTAAAGCAGTACGTTCATCAGACCGCTGCTGTTACTTTCACACAGATATGACACAAACTGTACATAAGGTACAACATGAAATACTGCTGTTATATTTAAACTCATAACAATATTCTGAAGAGCCTCTCTGCAGTGTCAGTACTGTTACTGATGATACACTGGTATTAGTACTCTTACACTGTGCTGATAATACAGGATCCAGAGACCGCTGATTACTCGTACCATTAAATATAGCTTCACTATAAATAGTGCTGTTACTAAAAGGGTAGTAGTGGTATTGTCAGTTGTAGTAGTATAATCAGTAGCAGTCCAGGTGTTAGCATTATGGTCTGAATACGCTCCTTGTTGGTGCTGACAGTAGTACTACTGTTAAGGAGGATTTATACTTGTGCTGCAGACCCTACGCTGTAGCCTACACTGTTGTGAGCATTTATACTTGTGCAGTGATGTGTCTGTGTCACTCTGCAGTTTAGGGCCCTTTCCTATAGAACAGGTCTATACCTTGTCCTTTTATTAAACTAACTAAAGAGCCTTATGTTATTTATCTTATGTCATTTCTGTCTCTGCATGGTCGCACCTTTACAGTTCTCCTCTGCTCTCTGTAATGTGCACGGCAGAGTTCGGCCCGAACCCACAGCACGGTACTGTTTACACAGTCAATCAAGCGCAGCCTGTGTTGCGTTCAGGCGTTGTCACATTAATAACAAAAACCAGCACTTGAGTAGGCCATAGCACAATAGCACAGCACTGCTGCGTCGACGTATTTACGTAGTCGATGACGTCGACGATGTTGACACGTCGCCCCAGCCCTACTGCAGTTACACCTCCAAAACACTAGTCGGCGGCAGATGTTTCTGTGAAGTGCTGTAAAGTTTAGTTGATTCAAAACACACAGTAAACACACAGTAAACACACATTAAACATGGCTTAATAGAGACAGTGTCAAACACAAATCAGCTTCACTATAACTCGCAGCATTCACAGACAAACACTTGTCTTTATCTGGACACATTTTCCCCACAAATACAACATCCTAACATTATTAGCACAAGCCTATGGCATTTTACATTGTATAGATTAGCCTAGCAGCTAGCAGAGATTTTCTCTGCTCATATTTCAGCCAGGATAAATCACACACAGTGTGTGGAGGCTTTATTGTCTTCACAATTTATTGTTTCTTATCTGTGAAATTAAAGTAAATCAAAGCTTTGTTTCCACTGAGGGAAATGGTTTCAGCTCACAGAGACAGACAGGAGGTCTGCGTCACTGTGACGTTGAGTCACATATCTGGGGAGGTGCACGTCAGGCTAGGTTATGGCACTGATTTGATGCAGAAGTATAAATTCTGCCTTAGCTGTAATTTAATCAGGACTCCTGTGGTAGATGCAGCAGTGTCACTGGCAGTAGTGTGAGTCTGACTGCTCCCTCCTCTCCGGCAGATGCTGGAGAACCAGGTGGAGGTGCGTCAGCGGGAGGTGGTGGAGCTGCAGAGCCAGGTGAAGGCTCTGGGTAAGGAGGTGAAGGACACAGACGAGGTGGATGGGCGGCGGCAGCTGTTGGAGAGGAAGTTCCAGGAGCTGCTGGAGCCGCTGCGCCGCCGCAAAAACTTCCTGGTGGAGTCCAGAGAAATTCACCAGTTCAACCGAGACGTGGAAGACGAGATTGTACGTACACCCGAAGAACAGAGTCTATTATTATGAAACATGATACACAGAAATCAGAAGATAACCCAGCTCATGTTAAAGATGATGTAATTTTATTTATTTCATCTGTTATTTAAATATGTCTAATAGACTCTTTTTTCTAGAGAGACCTGTGTAAAAAATAATATCTACAGAGGAAACATGAAATTCAGAAGCAGATTCAGAGAAGAGCCAGTAGCGTATAAAATATTGTCATCTGCATAAAAATGTACAAATTAAAAATGTAAATATAAGGTGATTAAAAGAGACCCAGAATGGATCCTTGCGGCACACCTCTACTAACATCTGGGGGACTTTTAATATAATTATTCCATGTCTGTACCATACGCTGAGATATAATGTTATTAATATTATTGTGTTATTTGTAGTTTATTAAACTAAGACGTTAACGTCGAACAGGGACATCCAGCTATGAGACGTTTATCAGTACAGGAGACACGTCACCTGAGCTCCAATCAGAATATTAACTTCAAAATAAAATACGCTGACGGAGCAGGAGACAGCAGAAAACAGTGTCAACTGGTCCTCGTACTTTTTCTGAAACAAATATAAAGAATGCACATCCTCTGAATAAACTTTTTCCAATCGGTGCTGACATCAAAGGAAAAACTTAAGAAAATCAAGATTTGTCACACACGATGTATTGCTGCTCCCGTGCTTTATTCCCACACCAAACAAATGAGCAACATTTCGCCTCACGTAGGAGGCTTCATCAGGCTTACAGAGTAAGGGGCCGTCCCTCTTTTTATAGCATATCCTAAAGGTTGTCCTCCAATAGGAGTGAGGCTATCTGGAGACCTACAAAATACATACAGGAATAATATTATTAATCAGTCAATCACAGATGCATTTTACCATGTTATTCATAAATTTAATACACTTGTGAAAAAAACATTTATTAAAAAGAAATTATAAAAAGTTTTTATATATATATATATATATATATATATATATATATATATACTATTTACAAAAATGGTCTAATACCTCGTACTTTTTCTGTCTGTTAAACTGTGTGACATGTTGGACTGCAGCAGTTTACCTGTCTCGAGGTATTCTGTGGTAAGAACATTGACGGTTATCAAACAGTCCATGGTACTGAAAATTGCAACTGGATGAAGAATTTCACCTTTATTTGAGTTATTTTTAAAAGGGTTTTAAACCATAGTTATTAAACGTGTGTTTGTTTAACCACACCGAAAACCTTCTTATTTTATCCCTTAGAGCAGTGGCATCAAACTCAGTTTAGTTCTTGGCCCACGTACAGCTCAATTTGATCTCAAGTTGGATAGTGGAAAGATTCTGAATATGTTCATCCACTAACAACAACAGATGATTAACGGCTGCGATATCCTCCAAAAAATATGTGCAAATTCAACAGTATGTCTCAGTTTGTCCACATTCAGTCAGCGTCTCAGCAGCAGGGCTCCACCCATATTGTTTTAGGACAGAAGTCTGATACAGATTCTTTTGAACCGAAGCTGCTGTTGGACAAAATTTTGTACAATGTTCAATATCTAGTATTTATTGTTATTTTAGAGAACTGTATTCTGGTCGGGGTGGAAAAACCTCTCAGCCTTCACAGGTGCATCAGTATCAGGTGTGCAAAGTCATCTAGTGGGCCGGTACTGATAATAATTCTGTCATACCGTGTAACCGTGATATTTTCTGAGACGTCATCATACAGTGAAAATCTCATACCACTGCGACCCTAATCACATGATCCTCATCCTGCATTTTAACACAGAATAAATCCATGGTTTGATTTGATTTTAATTTTAGGTCAGCTAGAGCTGAAACAGTGAATGGATTACTTCATCAGTGTCGTTAACATTTTTGTAACTGATGAATTGTTGAAGTCATTTTTCTCATGTGAATATTTATGTCTTTATGACAGTAAATGAAAAGTGTTTGACCTTCAGCTTGACAAAACAAGCTGCTGGAACATTTCTAAATATGAAATGTGATGATATAACTCTTCTGAAGTTCACTGGGGAAAAAAAATCAGCAGATGAATCAGTGATGAAAATAACGGTTAATAATCGGTTAGCAGCATGGAGAGTTTGAACGTCTGCAATTTCATGGCGGCTGAATAAACTCCACGTAGGGACGAAGCTACAGAACAAACCAGTGCGAGGACTTTCAGTTGTTTATCAGAGACGTTGTTTAATTCTTTCTCTGTAATGTCCCAACCAGTCAAAATGTCAAAGTCAGTGGACAGCACCCCCCTCAGGAGGACAGTGTTATTAACAGTGTGAGTTTGTCTTCCAGCTGTGGGTTCAGGAGAGGATGGCCGTGGCCACGTCTTCCGACCATGGACACAACCTGCAGACCGTCCAGCTGCTCATCAAGAAGAACCAGGTGAGAGAACCAGACAGAACAAGTCAGACCTGATCTTAGGGTCCTAAAATCTGAATCAAGACAGTTTTCACATGTAAAGAATTTGTTTTGGTTTCTACACAATAAATTCAATAAACATAAATACAGAAAAGTTTTCAGTAGACCCTTTTAATGTTGACCTCATTATTACATCATCGTGTTAGCTGGTGAGGTAAACACATATCACCTCACAGTCGTAGGGTACAGCATAGTTACAGAAACATAGATGCCCCACTGGGCGCCGTGCGTAGATCTCAAACCCATGACAATAAAAACGACTCATCGAAATCAGTTAAGAGACATAAACATAACAGAGATTTTAATCCGGAAACCACAGCTCCTCTGTTCGCTGTCATTTGTTTACAGGCAAGTCTTGCCTTCTCCAACATAGCGGCGATGCTGACATATTGCTACAACGGGCTGACACAGTCAATGTGGTGTCTACGTATTTATGTTTATGGGTTATTAACCCACTGAAAAGGTTGTCTTGCTGTGTTGTTTGGTGCCAGAAACAAAGGAGTAACTCTCATGGCTCCTACAAGAAATTTTGTCACATACCAGCAACAGCTGCAAGTCAAAAACATCAAAGAAGGCTACGATTTAAGTGAAAGTGTAGCTAGCACGCTAACTAGTGAAAGTTGTGCGCTAATCATCAGCCTTGATCACAACAGTATATAGTAACTGTAACCACAGCTCAGTTTAGAAAGAACAGCACAAGAAAACCTGATGCTTTTCTGTATTCTGACCCTGAAGTTAGCGTTGCACCGGTTCCCTCGTCAAACAGCCAATCAGATTGTTTCATTGGATTTTGGATTATTACAGAAAATAAATAAACATTTCTGATGCTTCAGGTTTTGTTCAGTGAGATGATCTTCACTAATGAACTGAAGGATTATTGAAGAATAAATTCAACCATCAGAAGAAAAAAGCTAACGTTAGGCTGTAAACAAACTACACCACGGTCACATGACTTAACGTCACCACCACAACCAGGCATTAAAGTCACATTCAGCGTGATGACATTCTGTAGTCTCATTTAGACACTTGTTGAAGACACCTAAGCCCAATTTCACCAAACCCTTTCAGTCCAGCACCTGTGGAACCAGCAGTAAGCCTTCAGACATGGTACCTAGACCCTCGGTGTGTTCAGACAGTCCTCTTAAATGTGGGCGGGGTTGTTGTCACTCACTGCTCCGTCCAGCACTCGCTGTATTTCCTCATCAGCGGTGACACATTTCTTCTTTTTCTGATTTTCTGATTTCCACTGTTTCCAAGAATCATTTTGAACTGTGCAGTTGTGAGTCAATCAATAATCAATGCAAACAGACTCTGCAGAAGGAGATCCAGGGTCATCAGCCTCGCATCGACGACATCCTGGATCGCAGTCAGAGCCTCCTGAAAGACGACTCCTCCAATGCAGACGTGATCCGTCAGCGTCTGGCCGCTCTGCAGGAGCTGTGGAGGCAGTTGATGGAGGAGGCAGAGGGCCGCCATGGCCGGCTGCAGGAGGCGCACAAAGCCCAGCAGTACTACTTTGACGCCGCCGAGGCTGAGGCCTGGATGAGCGAGCAGGAGCTGTACATGATGTCGGAAGAGAAGGCCAAGGTTAGACATGCTCTCATTAACTCCATTAGACCTACCGACACCAACACTCCACACTTCCTGATGTTTTTCACTATAAAAGCTGTATGAACCTCTAAAGCACATCTAAACTAACATGAAATACGCTGACGGAGCAGAAATATAGAGACGTTCTTTCTAAAGAAAACAGTGTGAACTCTGTCCTTTATTTAACCCTTGAAAAACAGACCTCCTGCAGACGTTTGATCGTTGTTAATAACCAGAACATTGATTGTTTTAGCAGCACAGAGGGAAGGCTTCTGTCCTCTTCATCATCCAGTTTTGACCTTGTGTTACCTTACCTGCTGTGCAAACATGGTATGTCCCCAAAATGACTGCAGGAGATTGCTGTTTACATAATCCTGTGTATATATACGTCGTCATTATTATATGACATAACATTCATCATTTTTGCAGGAGAAAGCTAAGGTTTCTTTCTTCGTCATCATTGCGTTTTACACTCGTAATGATGCTTTTTCGCTGCGTTACATGTGGTGCAGAAATGTGCTGCGGCACCTGAAGAATGAATGATGAATCCGTCAAAACATATTTTCACTCTGCTCCCAAAAACAAGCATATCTGAAAAACTAAATGATGTACACAGTTCAAATAACGGTCGGAGTGTTAGGATATATTTTTGTTTATGTTTCTATATTTTAAAATCTTTTGCCTCAAAATGTGTTTTCTGAATTATTTTCAAGATACTCCATGAAAGACATCACAATAAACAAAAATACTAGTACAGTACAGAGATCTGTGTTCGAAAATAATATCTACACAGGAACCATGAAATGTATCAGAAGCAGATTAAGAAAAGAACCAGTTGTTTATAAAATAGTATCATTTGCATAAAAAGTACAATAAAATGTAAATAAATTGTGAATAAAAGAGGACCAAGAATGGACCCTTGTGGTACACCTTAACTGAAGTCAAGGGGACTTTAAACACAAATATTCCACATCTGTACTTTATGCTCAGATATAATGTTATGAATATTGTGTCATCTGTAGTTCATTGAATAAACATGTTCACGTCAGTCAGGTGTCACAAGGACGTCCAGCTATGAGACGCTGAGTAAAGAGAACACGTCCACTGAGCACTGATCAGAATAAGAACTTCAAAATAAAATACGCTAAAGGAGCACAGGAGAGTAGAAATAAAGAGAGGTCCTTTCTACAGAAAACGGTGTCAACTCAACGTCCTCTTACCGTCGTTTTCTGTCCCTGTATCGCATGGTCCTCCTCATGTATTTTTATGAAGAATTAAATCCATGTTTGATTTCGTTTTATTTAATTTTAGGACGAGCTGAGCGCTGTCACCATGCAGAAGAAGCATCAGATTGTGGAGCAGGCGGTGGAGGATTACGCCGAGACCGTTCACCTGCTGTCCAAGACCAGCCGAGGCCTGGTGGCTGACGGACATCCTGAGAGGTGTGTTGTTGAGGACATGCAGTGACACAACGCTGCAGTCATGATTGTAACTTTATTTACTGTGTTGATTATTGACGCAGCGGTAACCTCAAACACTAACAGGACTGTCTCTGTGTGTCTCAGTGAGCGAATCAGCATGCGTCAGTCTCAGGTGGACAAACTGTACGCAGGCCTGAAGGACCTATCAGAGGAGAGGCGGGGCAAACTGGACGAGAGGCTCCGCCTCTTCCAGCTGAACCGGGAGGTGGACGACCTGGAGCAGTGGATCGCTGAGCGGGAGGTGGTGGCTGGGTCGCACGAGCTGGGACAGGACTACGAACATGTTACTGTACGTCACTGCTGATACTACTGTTAATACCACTGACACTGCCAAGACGACCGCTGACTGAGCGGGAGGTGGTGGCTGGATCTCATGACTGACTACAGACAGATCACTGTAGGTTATACGACCACCACTGGTATCTACATTGATACTGCCACTACGATTACTACTAACTGGACCTGTCTCACAGACACTACCACTAATGCTATACTGGTACTGTAATATTACCACGGTCGTATTGGTCAGCTCACACGAGCGCTATAATTGCTGCTGATACTACCACTACTGTCACCACTACAATATTTCAGACAGGACTGTAAATCCTTTCACCACATGTGGTACTACAGTATTTAATGTGAATACTACTACTACTGAATGCTTCTAATAATAGTAGCAGTATTAATACTTTTATAAAGATCTGTTCGACTCTCAACACACCTACTACCATTATTACTACAAATACTACACCCCAGGGTATTATCATCTTTAGTGCTATGACCTGACCTCTGGCCTGTGTGCTTCGTACTCAGATGTTGCAAGAACGTTTTCGGGAGTTCGCTCGGGACACTGGGAACATCGGTCAGGAGCGCGTGGATGCTGTCAACCGTCTGGCGGACGAGCTGATCAACGCCGGTCATGGCGATGCAGCGACAGTGGCAGAGTGGAAGGACGGCCTGAATGAAGCCTGGGCTGACCTGCTGGAGCTCATTGACACCAGGACGCAGATTCTTGCGGCTTCCTTCGAGCTCCACAAGTTTTACCACGATGCCAAGGAGATCCTGGGGCGCATCGTGGATAAACAGAAGAAGCTGCCCGAGGAGGTCGGACGTGACCAGAACACGGTGGAGATGCTACAGAGGATGCACACCACCTTTGAGCATGACATACAGGCCCTGGAAACACAGGTCAGTCACAGCTAACAGACTTAATGGGAACCACAGTGAGTTTATGGGGACGCAGTAGGTGTATGGGGACAGATATGTTTATTGGGACACGGTGGATTTATGGGGGTGCAGAAGGATCCATAGGGAACACATCAAATTTATATAGATGTAGTGAGTGTATGGGGACATATTGGTTTATTTGGACATAGTGGGTTTATTATGGGGACATTTTGGGGTTTATTTTTTCCCCGTTAAAGGGTTTTTTTGGGGAGTTTTTCCTGATCAGCTGTGAGGGTCATAAGGACAGAGGGATGTCATATGCTGTAAAGCCCTGTGAGGCAAATTGTGATTTATGATATTGGGCTTTAATAAAATTGAAATTGAATTGAATATTAAGATGCAGTGGGTGTATGGGGACACGTTGATTTATTGGGACACTGTAGGTCTATGGAGATGCTGTGGGTTTATTGAGATAAATGGGGTATATGTTGAGACAGTGGGTGTATGGGGACAGATTGATTTATTGGGACACACTGTGTTTATGGGGACACAGTGGGTGTATGGGGACACGTTGATTTATTGGGACATAGTAGGTCTGTGGGGGCACACTGTGTTAATGGGGACACAGTGGGTTTATGTGGACATTTTGGGTGTATGTAGAAGCAGTGGGTCTGTGAGGACACACTTGTTTAATGGGACATGGTGAGTCTGTGGAGATGCTGTGGGTTTACGGGGACACAGTGGGCTTATGGGGAACCATTGACCCTGTGTACAGGTGAGGCAGCTGCAGGAGGACGCGGTGCGCCTTCAGTCGGCGTACGCTGGTGATAAAGCTGACGACATCCAGCGGAGGGAGAGCGAGGTGCTGGAGGCCTGGAGGAGTTTGCTGGAGGCTTGCGACGGACGAAGGCTCCGCCTCCTGGACACCGGCGACAAGTTCAGGTTCTTCAGCATGGTCCGAGACCTGATGCTATGGATGGAGGATGTGATCCGCCTCATCGAGGCCCAGGAGAACCCCAGGTACATCGAGTCTGCCCGGCGCCAACATGTGGTTGGACGGGAGTGGCGATAAACCAAATGTGTTTGTTTGTTTGTTTGTTCAGAGACGTGTCGTCGGTGGAGCTGCTGATGAACAACCATCAGGGCATCAAGGCCGAGATCGATGCCCGAAACGACAGCTTCACAGCCTGCATCGAGCTGGGCAAAGCCCTGCTGGCCCGGAAACACTACGCTTCAGAGGAGGTGAGGGCGACCATGAGCACGCCGTCAGCACACGTGTCAAACCACCAGCTGTGTGGGAGGAGTCTAATTCAACAAGTCAGAGGTTATGGAACAAAAAAATGTTTAAATTTAACAAGAAAAAATTTGGTTGGTTGGTGACTCACAGGTAGAACATCATGTGACACACAGGTAGAACATCATGTGACACACAGGTAGAACATCATGTGACACACAGGTAGAACATCATGCGACACAGGTAGAACATCATGTGACACACAGGTAGAACGTCATGTGACACACAGGTAGAACGCCATGTGACACACAGGTAGAACATCATGTGACTCACAGGTAGAACGTCATGTGACTCACAGGTAGAACGTCATGTGACACACAGGTAGAACATCATGTGACTCACAGGTAGAACATCATGTGACTCACAGGTAGAACATCATGTGACACAGGTAGAACATCATGTGACTCACAGGTAGAACATCATGTGACACACAGGTAGAACATCATGTGACACACAGGTAGAACATCATGTGACTCACAGGTAGAACATCATGTGACTCACAGGTAGAACATCATGTAGAACATCATGTGACTCACAGGTAGAACATCATGTGACACAGGTAGAACATCATGTAGAACATCATGTGACACACAGGTAGAACATCATGTGACACACAGGTAGAACGTCATGTGACACACAGGTAGAACGTCATGTGACACACAGGTAGAACATCATGTGACACACAGGTAGAACATCATGTGACTCATAGGTAGAACATCATGTGACTCACAGGTAGAACATCATGTGACACACAGGTAGAACATCATGTGACTCACAGGTAGAACATCATGTGACACACAGGTAGAACATCATGTAGAACATCATGTGACACACAGGTAGAACATCATGTGACTCACAGGTAGAACATCATGTGACACACAGATAGAACATCATGTAGAACATCATGTGACACACAGGTAGAACATCATGTGACTCACAGGTAGAACATCATGTAGAACATTATGTGACTCACAGGTAGAACATCATGTGACACACAGGTAGAACATCATGTAGAACATCATGTGACTCACAGGTAGAACATGTGACACACAGGTAGAACATCATGTGACTCACAGGTAGAACATCATGTGACACACAGGTAGAACATCATGTAGATCATCATGTGACACACAGGTAGAACATCATGTGACTCACAGGTAGAACATCATGTAGAACATCATGTGACACACAGGTAGAACATCATGTGACTCACAGGTAGAACATCATGTGACACACAGGTAGAACACCATGTGACTCACAGGTAGAACACCATGTGACTCACAGGTAGAACATCATGTGACACACAGGTAGAACATCATGTGACTCACAGGTAGAACACCATGTGACTCATAGATAGAACATCATGTGACACAGGTAGAACATCATGTGACTCACAGGTAGAACATCATGTGACTCACAGGTAGAACACCATGTGACACACAGGTAGAACATCATGTGACACAGGTAGAACACCATGTGACTCACAGGTAGAACATCATGTGACACACAGGTAGAACATCATGTGACTCACAGGTAGAACATCATGTGACACACAGGTAGAATATCATGTGACACACAGGTAGAACATCATGTGACACAGGTAGAACACCATGTGACTCACAGGTAGAACATCATGTGACAC
The DNA here is from genome assembly GCF_041903045.1 of Epinephelus lanceolatus. Lineage (NCBI taxonomy): Eukaryota > Metazoa > Chordata > Actinopteri > Perciformes > Serranidae > Epinephelus > Epinephelus lanceolatus. The sequence goes on from NC_135736.1 coordinate 50,634,663, forward strand.
ACAGGTAGAACATCATGTGACTCACAGGTAGAACATCATGTGACTCACAGGTAGAACATCATGTGACACACAGGTAGAATATCATGTGACACACAGGTAGAACATCATGTGACTCACAGGTAGAACACCATGTGACTCATAGATAGAACATCATGTGACACAGGTAGAACATCATGTGACACACAGGTAGAACATCATGTGACTCACAGGTAGAACACCATGTGACTCATAGATAGAACATCATGTGACACAGGTAGAACATCATGTGACTCACAGGTAGAACACCATGTGACACACAGGTAGAACATCATGTGACACAGGTAGAACACCATGTAACTCACAGGTAGAACATCATGTGACACACAGGTAGAACATCATGTGACTCACAGGTAGAACATCATGTGACACACAGGTAGAATATCATGTGACACACAGGTAGAACATCATGTGACACACAGGTAGAACATCATGTGACTCACAGGTAGAACATCATGTGACTCACAGGTAGAACATCATGTGACACAGGTAGAATATCATGTGACTCACAGGTAGAACATCATGTGACTCACAGGTAGAACATCATGTGACACACAGATAGAACATCATGTGACTCACAGGTAGAACATCATGTGACACACAGGTAGAACATCATGTAGAACATCATGTGACACACAGGTAGAACATCATGTGACTCACAGGTAGAACATCATGTGACACACAGGTAGAACATCATGTGACACACAGGTAGAACATCATGTGACACAGGTAGAACACCATGTGACTCACAGGTAGAACATCATGTGACACACAGGTAGAACATCATGTGACTCACAGGTAGAACATCATGTGACACACAGGTAGAACATCATGTGACTCACAGGTAGAACATCATGTGACACACAGGTAGAACATCATGTGACACACAGGTAGAACATCATGTGACTCACAGGTAGAACATCATGTGATACAGGTAGAACATCATGTGATACAGGTAGAACATCATGTGACTCACAGGTAGAACATCATGTGACTCACAGGTAGAACATCATGTGACACACAGGTAGAACATCATGTGACTCACAGGTAGAACATCATGTGATACAGGTAGAACATCATGTGATACAGGTAGAACATCATGTGACTCACAGGTAGAACATCATGTGACACACAGGTAGAACATCATGTGATACAGGTAGAACATCATGTGATACAGGTAGAACATCATGTGTTGTGGTTTGTGTTCAGATAAAAGAGAAGCTGCTGCAGCTGACGGATAAGAGGAAAGAGATGATTGACAAGTGGGAGGACCGGTGGGAGTGGCTACGACTCAGTAAGACACACACACACACACACACACACACACACACACACACACACACACACACACAGAGGTCAGAGGTCACATCACAGCTGCATCCCTGCAGGCTGACAGCTGATTGGATGCTGCAGTGGTGACTCAGCGTTGATGAAGACTCCTCAGGCGCTGGCTGTCCTTTAACCAAGCATCTTCTGACCAATCAGGAAACGCTGCGGGTGGTTTGGTCGACTCATCAGAACAGGAAGTGTCAGCGCTGTTTGATCTGTGTCACATGTTTCACCTCACCTTGAGGACAGACGGAAAACACAACGTTTCATTTTCTGTGAACAAACTGAGAACACAACAACACATTCAGTGATGGGCGTCTGACTTTGTCCTCCTTCCCCTTTGTATCCACCTCTCCCCTGTGTCTTCTTCTGCCCGTCCCCCCATGTCCTCCCCTCTGTGTCCTCCTCCCTGTGTCCTCCTCCCCTGCAGTCCTGGAGGTGCACCAGTTCTCGCGGGATGCCGGCGTGGCAGAGGCGTGGCTGCTGGGTCAGGAGCCCTACCTGTCCAGCAGGGAGATGGGTCAGAGTGTGGACGAGGTGGAGAAGCTTATCAAACGCCACGAGGCCTTCGAGAAGTCCGCCGCCACCTGGGAGGAGCGCTTCTCTGCTCTGGAGAGGCTGACTACGGTGAGCAGGGAGGGACGTTTTATACAGCAGAAACACAGAGTTTAAATCCGTCCTCAGATTGAACCAAATTCTCCTCACGTCAGTGACGGCGCTGACGTGACTCACTATCCGTCTGTCGATACAGGAAGTGTGAAATGATTAGGACTCAGCTTGTCATCCCATCAGGTACCACATGTTCTGATCAGCAGCAGAATATTCTGAGTTTCCTGAATATCTGAAGAGGGCGCTGACAGTTTCTGCTCTTCATGTGGAAACATTAAGGATCATTTAGAAATCATTTCAAGTCTGTTCTTTATCTTCTGTCTGTGTTTGTTTCTCAATTCAATTCAACTTTATTTATAAAGCGCAACATCACAAATCACAACTTCACTACAACAAACATCGCTCTGTCCCTGGAGAGGAGAGAAGGACCTCCCTGGATTATAGGAGGTCCACTGGAAGACTAGGTCTATATTGGCCTAACTAGGTGCTGATCCAAGGCAAGCCTGAGCCAGCCCTAACTAAAATCAATCAATTCAATTTCAATCAATTTTATTTATAAAGCCCAACATCACAAATCACAATTTGCCTCACAGGGCTTTACAGCATACGACATCCCTCTGTCCTTAAGACCCTCACAGCTGATCAGGAAAAACTCCCCAAAAAACAGTAGAAACCTCAGGAAGAGCAACTGAGGAGGGATCCCTCTTCCAGGACGGACAGACGTGCAATAGATGTCGTACAGAACAGATCAGCATAATAAATTAACAGTAATCCGTATGACACAATGAGACAGAGAGAGAGAGAGAGAGAGAGAGAGAGAGAGAGAGATGCAGGTAATGACAGTAGCTTACAACAACATTAATGAAAGTAATAATATTATAGTTATAGTTCTGGCTACTGTGGTACAATATGTTGAAAGTATGTATTAATATCTGGCAGTATACATGTGTGACAATAGTCATATGTGTATAATAACAGTAGAAGTATGACTATTGACTAATGATGGCAGCAGCAGCAGGAGGCATCTGGCAGGACCACGGCAGCAGCACAACCACACACGTCACGCTGTCCAGGCACCGCTGTGATATGAGTTAATCTGAGAGACAGTGGAGCACAAAGGCTCCGGAGAAGAAGCCGAGTTAGTGACATCCAGAATGGCCGAGTTAGCAAGATGCAGTAATAGAATACGAGAGAGAGAGAGAGAGAGAGAGAGAGAGAGAAGGAGAGAGAGAGAGGGAGAGAGAGAAGGTGCCCGGTGTATTATAGGGGGGTCCTCCGGCAGACTAGGCCTAAGTCAGCCTAACTAGGGGCTGGTACAGGGCAAGCCTGAGCCAGCCCTAACTATAAGCTTTATCAAAGAGGAAAGTCTTAAGTCTAGTCTTAAATGTGGAGACGGTGTCTGCCTCCCGGACCGTAACAGGAAGATGATTCAACAGGAGAGGAGTCTGATAGCTGAAGGCTCTGGCTCCTGATCTACTTTTGGAGACTTTAGGGACCACGAGTAACCCTGCGTTCTCAGAGCGCAGTGTTCTGGTGGGATAATATGGCACTATGAGCTCTCTAAGATATGACGGAGCTTGACCATTTAGAGCTTTATAAGTTAACAGTAGGATTTTAAATTCCATTCTGGATTTTACAGGGAGCCAGTGCAGAGAAGCTAAAACAGGAGAAATATGATCTCGTTTCTTAGTTCCTGTTAGTACACGTGCTGCTGCATTCTGAATTAGCTGGAGAGTTTTTAAGGACTTACTAGAGCTACCTGATAATAGAGAGTTACAGTAATCCAGCCTTGAGGTAACAAAAGCATGGACCAATTTTTCTGCATCTTTTTGGGACAGGATCATATTTACATTATTACGCAGATGAAAGAACGCAGTCCATGAAGTTATATGGGAGTTAAAGGACAGATTCTTATCAAATATTACTGTGTTGTTTAGAATTTTGATTTTTTGATTTTGTATCAGAAATAAATATGAATAAATGAGCTTCAAGAAGAAACACTTCTCTCCAGTTTTTACTATCTATAAGATCATGTCAGCTGGTTTTGTCTCCATCTGAACAGTCTGACATTTTTCTTTCCAGCCATCACAACTGTCTGTCTGTCTGTCCATCCGTCTTTCTGTGTTCCAGCTGGAGCTGTTGGAGGTGAGGAGGCAGCAGGAGGAGGAGGAGAGGATGAGGAAGCCTCCATCTCCAGAGCCGGCTGTGGTTCAGCAGGAGGAGACTCAGCAGCAGCAGCAGAGGTGACATCAGTTTAAGATGTGTTCATGTGTCTGCAGCTCTGAGATCAGTGAAGTAACTCCATCTGTTTCTGCGTCTCTCCAGCGGAGTCGTCACTCAGAACGGACTCCCATCAGACCAGGACTCTCCTCGGGTCAGTAACCATCACACCTACAGCCTTATTATTCATCTGATTAATCAGGTGATTGGCTGCGACATCACAATGAAACAAGATCAATCCACCTTATTTTTCACGGAAACACGGAGGCAAAACAGAACGCAGCCAGCTTCCGTTTTTTTGTGCGACACTTCCGGTCCAGCACTCTTACCACTGTGTAAATGGGAATCGTCTTGTTGTTTACCTTGCTGAGTTTAGCTATATATATGTATATATCATATTTTTCACGTCACTATATCACCGTTTAGACTAATCTGATGTTTGTAAAGTCTATAAACACAATGACTGAACAAACATTAGTATTTTCTCTGTGTGTAATTAATAACATGGTTATCGTAGATTAGCTGGGCTAACCGTTAGCTGTTAGCTTTTAGCCGTTAGCCGTGTCTGTAATAACTCACTAAACTCACAAAGTGGCCCGTGAAAAAAATATTTTCTCCAGCGGATGTCTTAGTTACAACATGATTGAGCTAACTGGAGTAGTTTCATGTCGTATCTGACAACGGGAGGCTTTTAACGGATGACGATCCTGATGTTAGCTTTGCTGCTAGTGTTAACGTTAGCTGTCCCTGTCAGCTGCAGCCACTGATGCTTTCTAGACATCGTGATTTCCCAAAACTGAATAAATACCACACATAGCAACACAAAACTGCTTTGCTAGCTCAATCATGTTGTAACGGCTGGATGGTTGATGCGTACATGCTGATTCAGGTGCTATCAGAGCCGATCAACTCAGTCAATAAAAACAACCCGTCCTGTGTTAGGAGTGTATGTCGCTGACAGAGAGAAAGAAAGAAAGAAAAGGGAAAAAAGATAGAAAAGCAGCGTACACCTCACATATTTATTTCTCACAGTTGTGCACACGTGTGGCTGGCATGCAGAAGCACCGTCTGTGTGTCTGTGTGTCGAGGGTGTGAGCCACAGCTTCAGCTGCTCAGGTAGAGAGGCTGTGTAGCCCGCTGTGTTTTTTCACTGATTCGGTTCTGCAGGTTCTCTGCTGGTACACTGGAGACGGGGATCAAGCAGTTTGTCTCACTCGGGATAGATTGTGCTTTTTTGGTTCATAGTTTATGATTGACGTGCGATTTATTCGCGTTTAGAGGGAATAAATTTCCGTTATAAAGGAAACGTGGGCACAGTTATCTAACGTTATACAAAATACACAGACTAACTAACTAACTAACTAACTAACTAACTGATTGAATAACATAAACAACTGAAAATTGAAAAAAAATTAGCTTGCACCGTTAGCTCCGGTAAGGGAAAGCATGAAGGAAAGCGGCTGACCGGAAGTCACGCACAAAAAAACGGAAGTTGATCACTATTTACTTCCGTGTTTGAAAATAAGGTGGATAAGGTTCTGTTCAAACAAGATGGCCACGTCTTCAACAGTGTTGACAAAGAAAAGAGAAACACAGCGTGGCCTTGTCAAACAGACTGCAGAGGTACGAACGTACGGTTCATGTTGGAAGTCTCAGAACAGCTGAAACTGCAGACAGACGACCAAATTGTCCGAACTGCCCAAAATCCATCTGATCAGCGACAGATTATTGATCAGCCGGATCATCAGTAAGAGTCCGTCTGTGATCTGTTCATTGTGACTCATCAGACTGCACAGACTTGTGGGCGCTCATTGATGCTCAACGTTCGATACAGAGATCGACCGACCCTCTGTCCGTACTCTGCATTCATTTTGTCCGTATTTGTGCATATTTTCGGACAAAATGTTAGCTCGTAACGTTAGCCTGACAGCGTTTCACCAGACCTCTGGGAACAGTTGACCTAATAGGTAGAAAACAGTTGCTAAAGTTAGCTCGTAACGTTAGCCTGACAGCGGTCCATCCATGTACAGAGATGAAATATAACGGCAGTTCTACTCGACCACTTTTACTCACACAACAACAAACAAGTCGTCAGTTGTGCCAGTCGTCAACCAAACTGCACTCAAAGCAGTTACAGTCCATTAAACTTTTCTACACTTTCATGGCGGTGAAACATTCGTAACGTTTTGAGGTGTGGAGGTCGAGGCCATTTGTAATGATGATTTTGTTCACAGTTGGCCAGTCAGTCAAGTTGTAATCTTCATACGGATCACATCCAACATGAGTTTGAGTTTCCTGCTGATATCTGCTGCCTGCTGCTTCATCTATCACTTTTACGTCATCACCTTCCTCTTTATTCAACAGGACACACAGGAAATGGATTTGTCACTTCCTGTCCTCCATCAGAATTTTGCACCTCATAATAGTCATGTGATTGCAAACAAGCTCTTGCCCCAAACATTTATTTTCCATCTTTAATCTTTAACACTTCCACTGAAGCTAACGCCGTCTGTTTGCTGCATACCTGCGCTCACCTGTCGGGAACATGTCCATGAACCTGACACCTCTCTGATATCCCTCCATCAAACAACAAGAAAACCATGATTTGTCTAAGAGACTTAGATTAGCTTGACACTGATCCCGTCTTTGTGTGCGTCCTGGTCAGGACGGGGTGGACGCTGGAGATCTAGTGAACGGCGTGGCCGAGCGGAGCTCCAAGGAGCCGAGCCCCGGCACCTCGCCAACACCCGGCAGGAAGAATAAGACCAACCAGTCGTCCACGCTGCCCTCCAAGAACCAGGACTTGAGCTCGTCCTCGCAGCTGGAGGGGCTGCTGCACCGCAAACACGAGTGGGAAGGGCACAACAAGAAGGCGTCAAACAGGTAAAGATCCTCTGCCGCAGCAGACGTCTCACTCCTGCGTTCATTACCTGACCCTGCTGCTCTCTGATTGGCAGGTCGTGGCACAATGTGTACTGTGTCATCAATTACCAGGAGATGGGTTTCTATAAGGACAGCAAGGCGGCGGCTCAGGGAGTCCCGTACCACGGCGAGGTACCCATCAGCCTGAAGGAGGCGTCATGTGACGTGGCTTCAGACTACAAGAAGAAGAAACACGTCTTCAAACTGCGGTACGAGAAGCAGACCTCAGATCAGACTCAACACAGCTACCAGTGTCAGAAATTAGCAAGGGCCATTTGGCCCACAATTTATCCAAGAATGCCCCCAAAAGCCATGTTCCGGGGGCCAAAATTGCCCCCAGGTTTTCGAAACAACTATATGTATTTATATTTTTAACAGTATTATAATCTGACATTAAAGTATAATTTTATTTTCATTAAATTAATTTACCGTCATGTCTACAACTCATTTTCCAGACATAATCAACGAGACTGCACTGATTACGTGAGAGTAATCTGACAGAGAAGGGGAGGGGGCTTTGCTGTACCATAAATATAAATTAACCATTTCTTGGGTGATCTGTGTCGACACAATGACAAATTAATGAAAAATTAAGGTAGAATGAATGTTAAATTTTAAGTTAACTTACTTCCAGGACTGCATCTAAGGAATTTATAGTAATTTGGCCTTTTTAACAGTAAAAGTAACTGTAATGTGGTGAAACATTAGCACTGCTATCAGTAGATTAATGGTTAAATCATCACATTTAAACTGGTTGAATTATAGGAAATCTGAGTGATATTTTGCAACCATAACTTTATATAACCCATTATTTATTTCATTTATAGTGGTTTCTACTGAAGAGTGAAGACACTATCTTAGTTGGTTTTGCTTTTTTAGAACATAATTACAATTTTTTGATGGCCCCCAAACATTTTGAAAATGTCCCCATTTTTGAGACCATGGGGACCAAAATTGCCCCCAAAATATTTTGTTAATTTCATACCCTGACAGCTACACACAGTTATTTATCATTCAGTTAATCAGTCACTGTAATTATGAATCACTGCTCACATCAGCTGTCAGATGACGAGTAAATAAAATTCTTCTCATTCTTTTGTTCCTGATTGACATTTATTAATTTCTAACATTTAATTTTTGTAATTTTCAGTCTTGCAACATTTTATCTATCAATGATTATATATTTATTAATATGTTGTTTCAGTTTTGCCGTGTGAAGCTCTTGGGGCTGTGTGTAGAAGTGTTAGTGCTCCACTGATTCATCAGCTGATGTTCTCCTCTTTGACTGCTGTCAGGAAATAAGTCAACACTGACCACTGTCAGTGGTGGAAGTTGTTTCTGTTGTGCCTCAGGATGAAACTTCACTGACCGTCTTCCTCTGTGTTTCAGACTCACCGATGGAAACGAGTATCTGTTCCAAGCCAAAGATGAAGTACGTCAAATTATTTTTCTTTCACATGAAAACAAACTTCTGTTTTTTTTTATGATATATATATACAGTACAGGCCAAGAGTTTGGACACACCTTCTCATTCAATGCGTTTTCTTTATTTTCATGACTATTTACATTGTAGATTCTCACTGAAGGCATCAAAACTATGAATGAACACATGTGGAGTTATGTACTTAACAAAAAAAGGTGAAATAACTGAAAACATGTTTTATATTCTAGTTTCTTCAAAATAGCCACCCTTTGCTCTGATTACTGCTTTGCACACTCTTGGCATTCTCTCCATGAGCTTCAAGAGGTAGTCACCTGAAATGGTTTCCACTTCACAGGTGTGCCTTATCAGGGTTAATTAGTGGAATTTCTTGCTTTATCAATGGGGTTGGGACCATCAGTTGTGTTGTGCAGAAGTCAGGTTAATACACAGCCGACAGCCCTATTGGACAACTGTTAAAATTCATATTATGGCAAGAACCAATCAGCTAACTAAAGAAAAACCAGTGGCCATCATTACTTTAAGAAATGAAGGTCAGTCAGTCCGGAAAATTGCAAAAACTTTAAATGTGTCCCCAAGTGGAGTCGCAAAAACCATCAAGCGCTACAACGAAACTGGCACACATGAGGACCGACCCAGGAAAGGAAGACCAAGAGTCACCTCTGCTTCTGAGGATAAGTTCATCCGAGTCACCAGCCTCAGAAATGGCAAGTTAACAGCAGCTCAGATCAGAGACCAGATGAATGCCACACAGAGTTCTAGCAGCAGACCCATCTCTAGAACAACTGTTAAGAGGAGACTGCGCCAATCAGGCCTTCATGGTCAAATAGCTGCTAGGAAACCACTGCTAAGGAGAGGCAACAAGCAGAAGAGATTTGTTTGGGCCAAGAAACACAAGGAATGGACATTAGACCAGTGGAAATCTGTGCTTTGGTCTGATGAGTCCAAATTTGAGATCTTTGGTTCCAAGCGCCGTGTCTTTGTGAGACGCAGAAAAGGTGAACGGATGGATTCCACATGCCTGGTTCCCACTGTGAAGCATGGAGGAGGAGGTGTGATGGTGTGGGGGTGTTTTGCTGGTGACACTGTTGGGGATTTATTCAAAATTGAAGGCACACTGAAGCAGCATGGCTACCACAGCATCCTGCAGCGACATGCCATCCCATCCGGTTTGCGTTTAGTTGGACGATCATTTATTTTTCAACAGGACAATGACCCCAAACACACCTCCAGGCTGTGTAAGGGCTATTTGACCAAGAAGGAGAGTGATGGAGTGCTGCGGCAGATGACCTGGCCTCCACAGTCACCGGACCTGAACCCAATCCAGATGGTTTGGGGTGAGCTGGACCGCAGAGTGAAGGCAAAGGGGCCAACAAGTGCTAAACACCTCTGGAACTCCTTCAAGACTGTTGGAAAACCATTTCAGGTGACTACCTCTTGAAGCTCATGGAGAGAATGCCAAGAGTGTGCAAAGCAGTAATCAGAGCAAAGGGTGGCTATTTTGAAGAAACTAGAATATAAAACATGTTTTCAGTTATTTCACCTTTTTTTGTTAAGTACATAACTCCACATGTGTTCATTCATAGTTTTGATGCCTTCAGTGAGAATCTGCAATGTAAATAGTCATGAAAATAAAGAAAACGCATTGAATGAGAAGGTGTGTCCAAACTTTTGGCCTGTACTGTATGTTCTACTCAGAAGTAAAAGTACTAACACCACAGAGTAGAAATACCTGCATCCAATACTCTACTTTCCTTAAAGTACTAAAGTATCATCATGTACTTAAAGTACGTGCAGTAACAGTACTCCTTCAGCAGAATACTCTACATGATGTAACTGATGTATGAATGTGATGATCAGCTGCTGAAGGTGGAGCTCATGTTAACGACTTTATATCCTGCTGAGTGGATTCATCTCTAATGACACATCAGCACTGATTATTGATTATATTTTGTATCAATAATCTAAAGTAATCAGAGTAATGTAGTGCAGTATAAAGTCCAGTACTTCTCTCTGCAGGAGTGTAAAGCAGCAGAAAACAGAAATCCTGAAGTACAGGTACCTCAGAGTTGTACTTTACTACCGTACTTGGGTAACTGTACTGTGTCGCCCCCTGCAGGAGGAGATGAGCACCTGGATCCAGGCCATCCTGAATGCCAGCGTCGACCGATCCGACGTCCAGGGCAGCAACCCTGGCACGCCAGTGTCTGGGCGCGCTCAGACACTGCCGGCCGCCGTCACGCTCACCACCGAGTCGAGTCCCGGGAAGAGGGAGAAGGACAAAGAGAAGGAGAAGGAGAAACGCTTCAGTCTGTTCAGCAAGAAGAAACAATAGAACATCAAACACGAGGCGCTTTGGTGAAACCGCTTCAGTCATATCGTGACGCACGCTCTGACGCAGGACGCGTTACATTTAGCTTCTCATCACCTTCATCAGGAAACTGAAAGAACTGGAACCTGCTTCAGAGCGTCCGTCCTGGTCTGAGCTGCATTCAGCTTCATGAAGGTCCTCACCAGAGAAACGTCTCTGGCGCTGTTCATTAGGGCAGCGTTGTCACCAAACCTCTCGCTCTGATGAGACCTTCGTAAAGTTCGACTCACGATGCTAACTTTAGCAGCCGTTAACCCTCCGACATTTCCTGTTCCTGCTCACCATCGCTCACTGTTACAACCTTCAGTTTCTCACAGCTGCAGACGTCTGTGAGACGACATCTGTGAGACGATGTTTGCAGAGACTGAAGCAACATTTGCACGTCAGACACAACATCACAGATTGTGACAATTTCTGCTCAGATGAATTACGTGTGAAACACCGCAGCCGTTAACGTGTGCAATTTTTACATCTGGAGGTTTTCAGCAAACTTCCCAGAGCGCCATAAAGGGCGTTACACATAAACATACAAAGCTGGTGATGACGTCACTACTGAACAGCCAATGACAGAGGCTGACGGCTGAGGAGGTTCAAGCGAGGAGCAGAAAACTGAAAAGTTTCACCAAAGCGCGACAGCGGGTTGTTTGTTTATTTTCAAAGCAGTTTTTGTTTTCTTCCTTCTGTTTTTTAATATTTCTGGTTTGATTGTTTTTCTCGTGGTTGTCCGTTCGGGTGGCGAGGCGACGCTGTGCCTGAGAGTGAGAGAGCTGTCTTTAGTTCAGACATTGTGATGTAACTGACAAGCCACTGAGGAATGAGAATGCTGGCGGTTTCTGTTCATAAGTTGTGATGTTACTGCTCGGGTTTAGACTTAATGATGTAACCGCAAAGCTGCAGCCATTTTTGTTCTGATTGTCAACAACAAATTGCTCATTAATCACAACATCTTGACAGAAACTGTCGCTTTCGTGCTGTTGTTTGTCGATTTGTTGGTTTGTCGGTTTGAGGGCGACGAATCGCTGTTTCTTCACACTGTCTTGGCAGAATCCGCCTCTGTGCTCGCTTTAAGGCTCATCAGATTAAAGGTGATGGCGTCTCTTGCTTTTCTTTATGTCAGTTGGTCGGTTCGTCAGTTTGTCGACAATGAACCACTGTTTTTTTACGACATCTTGATAGAATAAGCCTCGGCTCTCACTCTGTGGTTTGTTAGTTTGTCGACGATGAACCACTGTCTCTTCACAAATTCTAAACCGAAGGGGACACCGCCTCTTGCTCTGTCCTTTGTCACTTCATTGGTTCGTCAGTTTGTAGATGATGAACCGCTGATTCTTCACAACATTTTGACAGAATCATGCTCAGCTCTGTGGTTTGTTGGTGCACCGACGATGAACCGCTTTTTGTTCACAACGTCTAAACTGAAGGCGTCGCCACATCTCGCTCTGTCTTGGTGATGTCAGCAGGGACCACACACTCATTTTTCTTTGATGTTTGTTTTTTAACGTTGTTTGATTTTTTAAATTTTTGTTAAGTCTTTGTTATTTTTGTACTTTTTTGAAACAGGTCTGAGTTAATTCCTCAGTTTTGTGAGGGTGTCGTCAGAGACAACCTACGTTCTTCCTCTGCCGTTGAGAAATTGGACCAATAGTGCATTTTGTTTTGTTATTTTAACTTTACGTCCTCTGCCACTCCGCAGCCATTTTTTTTGTCCTCAAAACAGCCAATCACCTTGGAGGAGGTGTATGATGTAGAAATGTCCACTTGCATGCTTCATCAGGCTCAGAGCGTCGCCTGAAACACACACCGTAAATTCAAACTCTCCATTTTGGGTCCTTTTCTTTTTCTTTGGTTGTGGTCTGTTTCCAATGGAAGAGGTCAGTGTGTAAAATAAACAAGCGTCGGTGTTCGGTGATGGACTGTAGGTGGTGGACTGAAGGTGGTGGACTGTAGGTGGTGGACTGTAGACTGTAGGTTGTGGACTGTAGGTGGTGGACTGTAGGTGGTGGACTGTAGACTGTAGGTGATGGACTGTAGGTGGTGGACTGTAGACTGTAGGTGATGGACTGTAGGTGGTGGACTGTAGGTGGTGGACTGTAGACTGTAGGTGGTGGACTGTAGGTGGTGGACTGTAGGTGGTGGACTGTAGACTGAAGGTGGTGGACTGTAGGTGGTGGACTGTAGACTGTAGGTGGTGGACTGTAGGTGGTGGACTGTAGACTGTAGGTGATGGACTGTAGGTGGTGGACTGTAGACTGAAGGTGGTGGACTGTAGGTGGTGGACTGTAGACTGTAGGTGGTGGACTGTAGACTGTAGGTGGTGGACTGTAGGTGGTGGACTGTAGACTGAAGGTGGTGGACTGTAGGTGGTGGACTGTAGACTGTAGGTGGTGGACTGTAGGTGGTGGACTGTAGACTGAAGGTGGTGGACTGTAGGTGGTGGACTGTAGACTGAAGGTGGTGGACTGTAGACTGAAGGTGGTGGACTGTAGGTGGTGGACTGTAGACTGAAGGTGGTGGACTGTAGGTGGTGGACTGTAGACTGTAGGTGGTGGACTGTAGACTGAAGGTAGTGGACTGGTGGTGGTGGACTGTAGACTGTAGGTGGAGGACTGCAGACTAGGTGGTGGACTGTAGGTGGTGGACTGTAGACTGGTGGTGGTGGACTGTAGACTGTAGGTAGTGGACTGTAGGTAGTGGACTGAAGGTGGTGGACTGTAGACTGTAGGTAGTGGACTGTAGACTGTAGGTAGTGGACTGTAGACTGTAGGTGGAGGACTGCAGACTGTAGGTAGTGGACTGTAGGTAGTGGACTGTAGGTAGTGGACTGGTGGTGGTGGACTGTAGACTGTAGGTAATGGACTGTAGGTGGTGGACTGTAGGTGGTGGACTGTAGACTGTAGGTGGTGGACTGTAGGGGAACTCTGGTTCTGGACTAATGACGGTTGCTTGCTTGTCGTCGGCTCTTTGCGCTGCGTTCAGATTTTCTGCTCTTTGATACTCGTGTCGCTCCGTCGCTGTATATCTATTGTACTGAACATGTATGGAAGTTAACGCCATCTTACTGCACAATCAGAACTACATCTATAGGAATGAAGAAGAAGAAGCTGAATATTTAAGCTGACGTCAGACCATAAAGGCTTTTCTCATGTATGAAACTGCACCTGTAGACTTTAAAGCTCTCTGTCAGATATGTGCGATGTCATTAAAGCTTTTAAACTTTACACTTCCTGTTGTGTCGTCCTTTTACAGATGTCTCTGCTTCCTCTGACCCCCACAAACTAATCAGTAATCTACACAGAACCTTACAGAGGGGGAGGGAACTGAAACCAGAGTTCTTCTCTGTTACAGATTTACAGGTCCTCGAGGGTCGTCAGGATTATGTAACGGTACAGGTCCTAGAGGGTCCTCAGGGTCCTGAAGGGTCCTCAGGATTCTGGAGGGACCTCAGGGTCCTAGAGCGTCCACAGGATTTTGGAGCATCCTTAGGATTCTGTAGTGTCCTCAGGGTCCTGCAGGGTTCTCGGGATTCTGGAGTGACCTCAGGGTTCTGGAGGGTCCTCAGGGTCCTGGAGTGTCTTCAGGATTCTGGAGCATCCTCAGGGTCTTGGAGGGTTCTGAGAATTTTGTAGCTTCCTTAGGGTCCTGGAGTGTCTTCAGGATTCTGGAGCATCCTTAGGGTTCTTGAGCGTCCTCAGGGTCCTGGAGGGTTCTTGGGATTCTGGAGGGTCCTCAGGATTCTGGACTGTCCGCAGGATTCTGGAGGGTTCTGAGAATTCTGTAGCTTCCTTAGGATTCTGTAGTGTCCTCAGGATTCTGGAGCATCCTCAGGGTCCTGGAGTGTCTTCAGGATTCTGGAGGGTTCTAAGAATTCTGTAGCTTCCCCAGGGTCCTGGAGTGTTCTCGGGATTCTGGAGCATCATGAGGGACCTGGAAGGTTCTGAGAATTCTGTAGCTTCCTTAGGATTCTGTAGTGCCCTCGGGATTCTGGAGCATCCTCAGGGTCCTGGAGTGTCTTCAGGATTTTGGAGCATCCTCAGGGTCCTGGAGTGTCCTCAGGATTCTGGAGCATCCGTAGGGTCCTGAAGCATCCTCAGGATTCTCGAGCATCCTTAGAGTCCTGGAGTGTCCTCAGGATTCTGGAGGATCCTCAGGATTCTGGAGCATCCATAGGGTCCTGGAGTGTCCTCAGGATTCTGGAGCATCCGTAGGGTCCTGAAGCATCCTCAGGATTCTCGAGCATCCTTAGGGTCCTGGAGTGTCCTCAGGATTCTGGAGCATCAACAGGATTCTGGAGCATCCGTAGGGTCCTGGAGCATCCTCAGGATTCTGGAGGATCCTCAGGATTCTGGAGCATCCATAGGGTCCTGGAGTGTCCTCAGGATTCTGGAGCATCCGTAGGGTCCTGGAGTGTCCTCAGGATTCTGGAGCATCCTTAGGGTCCTGGAGTGTCCTCAGGATTCTCGAGCATCAACTGGATTCTGGAGCATCCTTAGGATTCTGGAGGATCCAAAGGATTCTGGAGCATCCATAGGGTCCTGGAGTGTCCTCAGGATTCTGGAGCATCAACAGGATTCTGGAGCATCCTTAGGGTCCTGGAGCATCCTCAGGATTCTGGAGGATCCTCAGGATTCTGGAGCATCTTTAGGGTCCTGGAGCATCCTCAGGATTCTGGAGCATCCTTAGGGTCCTGGAGTATCCTCAGGATTCTGGAGCATCAACAGGATTCTGGAGCATCCATAGGGTCCTGGAGTGTCCTCAGGATTCTGGAGCATCCTTAGGGTCCTGGAGTGTCTTCAGGATTCTGGAGCATCCTTAGGGTCCTGGAGCATCAACAGGATTCTGGAGGATCCTCAGGACAAGATGGGGATGAAACACTGAAGGTAACTGAAGCTGTCAGACGACAATTTGTCGTCACGTTGGTTTCGTACAGAATGAGTCTGTTCTGGTCTCAAACACGTTCACGTAAATATCAAACAGAACTAAAAACAATTAAAACCTGTGAAACTATGAATGAATTCAAAACATGTTTAAGACCTGCAGAGCTGAAAGGTTCCAGAAGTCTGAAGATAAAGATGATGTTTAAATATCAGCAGTGATCATGTTTAATAAGGACTGAATGTGACGTGGCTCTGTTCCTGTCAGAGAGGAGCTCTACACTACACCTCCCATCATGCACCGCGGGCTCCTGAGCACAGAGTGACGCGCTGAGTCTGATTCATGAAGCCGCTGCGCTCGCGCGGACCTCCGTTGGTGCGCTAAAACCGCACCTGACCTGCTGCTCTGACAGCGGCGGGAAGCTCGCGAAAGTCAGCGCGAAGGAAACCGGAAGTCATGTATTAGGCTTCGAAATAAAATAAAGAATCACTGTCAAAATTAATCTTGTTAACATGTTTTACTGCCACACAGTCTTTATCTAGCGGACTGAAATGGAGACAGATGTGTCTCAGTGTTATTTTGTGTGAACAGATCAACAGTCAGCGATTTAATGTGTAATCTGTAAATATTAAACACAAATACAACACAACATTAAATACAAAACCAGCGATATGTAAACTCAAAAAACTACTTTGCAAATATAAAACGCAGCTGCAAACAAAGACCATAAATGATACAAATCTGAACACATTTATATCAATTATAAACAGAGGAAACAGATCATTTGATTTCATGCTCGCAGATTTGTATTTCACACACACTGTTTAATATGTGTGGAAGTGTCTCATGATCACAGATTAAACACACACACACATATTTTTGGGACAAATGTGTGTCCACAGACCGGAGACTGTAATTTATTGAACTTAAAAAGACAGCTGTGTTGTCCTCTGCAGAGACCTCTGTTGGAAACGGTCATTACAAAGATTAAATAATTCACGTTGTCGTCGAGATAAACATAGGCTAAAAAAAACGCTGACAGTAAAACTTTATTTTGAAAATTCCAACAGGAAGTGTCGGTGGTAATTCTTTCCGCTCTGCCGCTGTCAGTGATCCCCGGGATTCCCGTTAATATCCCGACTTTCCTTCATATTCGTGCGTTTTCTGGGCTGTTTCTGAGCCGGGGTGCCGCTGCGGGTCTCTGCCGGGTTGAAGCGTCTCTTGGCCGGCCTGCAGGAGCAGGTGCAGCCGGTGTCGGTGGTGTGGATGTTGCGGACTGACGGTGATAAATCGGCGCTGTAATCTCCGGATTTTAACTGGAAACAGCGAACAGACGGCGGCGGGAGTCAGCGGAGGGATTTTCTATCATATCCGCCTTCAGACGCTCCGTTTGTGGATTCCGTTAAATGAAGTGACGGTTAATTTGTCCCCGGTGCGACCGGAACATCGGTCAGAAGGACGGACAGTGTAGTCCTCATGGTCCCGCTGAAGGCTGGGTCGATATCCTGACATGCGCTCCCAACACGGTTTCTATTTCTCTCCCACAGTGACCTTCTCAGCAAACACCAACACCTTCCTCTACCTTCAGAGAACATCCTGGGAATGTTCCGGTTTGGGTCATTAGTTGGAGCAACGTTCCCAAAAGGTTCGTGCACAACGTGTCTGTCATTAAAAATGTTCCCGTAAGTGCTGCCAGCTGGAGGAACCACGGGAACCCTGAAGATGAGTTATTAAAGAATACATTAATAAAACTGTGCAGAAACATCAACAACCATCAGATTTCAGAACATCTGCAGAAACCCTTAATTTACGTGCTTATTGAGAACGTTTCTTCAACTTAATTTATTTTATTGGGAGGATAATTTGTGGTAAGAAAAAAAGGTTGTTGTAAATTGCAGGTTTAAAATTTTCTAAAACTTTACAAAAATGTTGCTCTGAAACCAAACAAACTCTCAACCTTACAAAAACATTCAGAGAACGTTTCTGCATTTTTATTTATTTGTTTAATTTGTGGTAGTTGGTAAAATGATCGTTGTAATTTACAGTAGTTTAGAATTTTAAGAAATTATTAAAAAATAACAAAATAAAAAGATCCTGTGAAACCAAACAGCGACAATTTCATAACCTACAACTGATTTATTTTAGTGGGAGGATAATTTGCAGTAGTTTAAAATTTTAGAAAATTTTACAAATTTTACAAAAATGTTGCTCTGAAACCAAACAAACCAACTCACAACCTTACAAAAATATTCAGTGAACATTTCTGCAACCAAAATTATTTTTATTGAGATAAAATTTGTGGTAGTTAAATATTTTAGAAAATTGTAATACAAAATAAATAAAAAAGTTACTATGAAACCAAACAGCGCCAATTTCAGAACCTTACAAAAATATTGTGAGAACGTTTCTGAAACCTAATTTATTTTATTGGGAAAATAATTTGTGGTAGTAATTTCAAATTTGGGGAAATTGTATGAAACTGTTACTCCAAAATCAGAAGAACATTCTCATAACCTAACAAAAATACTCTGAGAACGTTTCTGCTGCCTACATTTTTTTATTGGTGTAATTTGTGATAGTTGGGGAAAAAAAATGGTTGTTGTAATTTACAATAATCTAAAATTTTAGGAAATTGTTAGAACAATCAGATGCAGTGAAACCAAACAGCAACAACCTTATGACCTTACAAAACATTGTGAGCACATTTCTGAAACTGATTTATTTTTGGGGGAGAATAATTTGTGGTAGTTTAAAATTTAAAAAAGAAAATTAAAAAAAAAAGTTAGTTTGAAAAACATTTCTGCACTTTGAAATTATTTTTGTTTGGATGTTGATTTGTGGTGCAGGTTGGAATTATGGGAAGTGCAGTTGGATGTCAGACTCCAGTGATGGACTACAGCTCCCAGCAGCCTTAGGACCAGCAGCAGACTCTGATGCACACACGTGTTTTTGTGTTCGTCCAGAGAGATTCTTCACAGCAGATGCTTTGGACCTGCTCACAGCTCGTCAGACTTCCTGGTTTCTTCGTATTTTTAACTTGATGTTGAGTTTTCAGTTTTAAGCCAACATGTCGGATAAGACGGCGCCGCGCTGCCAGCTGAGGCTGGAGTGGATCCACGGATACAGAGGTCACCAGTGTCGAAACAACCTCTACTACACCGCAGGGAAAGAGGTGGTGTACTTCGTGGCCGGGGTGGGCGTGGTCTACAACACCCGAGAGCACACCCAGAAGTTCTACCTGGGGCACAACGATGACATCATCAGGTGAGGAGGGGTGGGTGGGTGTGAGTCAGGGGGTGTTTTTATATGAATCAAGACTGGCGTGCCGACCTTCATGGCCTATTGCAACGATCAGAAACCTAAACTGGTTTTTACACTAAAGACAGAAAAAAAACCCCTCCAGCGGCAGAAATGGGTCCATCGAAGAAAAGTTTCGTCCGTCTGAGGATTGTGAGCAAAGCTGAGTCCATAAATACACGAGGAGATCTCCATCGTTGTGTTCAGTTTTACAAACAAAGAAAAACATGTTGACATAACTCAGTCATTCTTATTTTAGAAAACTCTGAAAGGCTTCACAGCTGGTTGCTTTACTTTAAAAGTGTTCTCACGGTTAAACGCACCTCATTCAAACTCAACAGAAACAAAATAAAACTCACCCAAACCTTGTTAGTAGTTTAGTTCGTTAGTCCGCCGTTCCAACAATCACCAGCTGTGGTCTGCCGTTTGGTGGAATTTATACTTGTGCGTCAAATCTATGCTGTACCTACATTGTAGGCTCTGCGTCAACACCGTACCCTACGCCGCAGCCTGACGTGCAGCTCCCCAGAGATGTGACTCCACGTCACAGTGACGCAGACCTCCTGTCTGTCTCTGTAAGCTGAAACCATTTCCCTCAGTGGAAACAAAGCTTTGATTTACTTTAACTTTACAGATAAGAAACAATAAATTGTGAAGACAATAAAGCCTCCACACACTGTGTGTGATTTATCCTGGCTGAAATATGAGCAGAGGAAATCTCTGCTAGCTGCTAGGCTAATTTATACAATGTAAAATGCCATAGGCTTGTGCTAATAACGTTAGCATGTGTTTAGCAATGTTTCCATTCACTGATTTATCTGTGGCAGCTGCCAAAATCGTTTTCCAATGTACAGCTGAACGCAGCTCGTTGGTTCGCTCCTCGTCTGCTGTGTCTCTGTCTCTGTTTATCAGACCATAAATTACATAAAACATTAGCAGCTAGCCGCTCTGCAGTCAGTCCTCCTCTCCTCGCTGCTACGAGATGGAAACAGAGGTCACAGCAGTGGCTGTAGCATCTTAAATTCAGCCGTGACAAATCACAGCTCTGGGGTTCACAGTGGGCGGGGTCTAATCCGTGTAACAGCAGCAACAGAAAGTTTGCTGATCTGGTGGGGAGTTTCCTCAGACTGTCCGCCATTGTCTGCTTTCAAATCAGTTAAACTTCAGTGAGATCAGTCCAGTGATTGTGAAGCAGCCCAATCAGGTTGATACCAGACACCAGGAGAGCTGCACAGGGCCGTAGAAGGGCATCAACCCAGCAGCAGGACCACTATCTGCTCCTTTGTGTGAGGAGGAACAGGAGGAGCACTGCCAGAGCCCTACAACATGACCTCCAGCAGGCTACTGGTGTGCATGTTTCTGACCACACTGTCAGAAACAGACTCCATGAGGGTGGCATGAGGGCCCCACGTCCTCTAGTGGGACCTGTGCTCACAGTCCAGCACCGTGCAGCTCCATCATTCACCAGAGAACACCAGGACTGGCAGGTCCACCATTGGCGCCCCGTTCTCTTCACAGATGAGAGCAGATTCACACTGAGCACATGTGACAGGCGTGAAAGAGTCTGGAGACTCCGTGGTGAACGTTACGCTGCCTGTGACATCATCTAGCATGACTGGTTAGGTGGTGGGTCAGTGATGGTCTGGGGAGGCAGATCCTTGGAGGGTCACACAGACCTCCATGTCATGGCCAACAGTACCCTGACTGCTGTTAGGTACCAGGATGAAATCCTCAGACCTTGCGCTGGTGCAGAGGGCCCTGGGTTCCTCCTGGTGCAGAGGGCCCTGGGTTCCTCCTGGTGCAGTGGGCCCTGGGTTCCTCCTGGTGCAGAGGGCCCTGGGTTCCTCCTGGTGCAGAGGGCCCTGGGTTCCTCCTGGTGCAGTGGGCCCTGGGTTCCTCCTGATGTGGAGGGCCCTGGGTTCCTCCTGGTGCAGAGGGCCCTGGGTTCCTCCTGGTGCAGTGGGCCCTGGGTTCCTCCTGGTGCAGAGGACCCTGGGTTCCTCCTGATGTGGAGGGCCCTGGGTTCCTCCTGGTACAGAGGGCCCTGGGTTCCTCCCGGTGCAGAGGGCCCTGGGTTCCTCCTGGTGCAGAGGGCCCTGGGTTCCTCCTGGTGCGATGGGCCCTGGGTTCCTCCTGGTGCAGAGGGCCCTGGGTTCCTCCTGGTGCAGTGGGCCCTGGGTTCCTCCAGATGTGGAGGGCCTTGGGTTCCTCCTGGTACAGAGGGCCCTGGGTTTCTCCTGGTGCAGAGGGCCCTGGGTTCCTCCTGGTGCAGTGGGCCCTGGGTTCCTCCTGGTGCAGAGGGCCCTGGGTTTCTCCTGGTGCAGAGGGCCCTGGGTTCCTCCTGGTGCAGTGGGCCCTGGGTTCCTCCTGGTGCAGAGGGCCCTGGGTTCCTCCTGGTGCAGTGGGCCCTGGGTTCCTCCTGATGTGGAGGGCCCTGGGTTCCTCCTGGTACAGAGGGCCCTGGGTTTCTCCTGGTGCAGAGGGCCCTGAGTTCCTCCTGGTGCAGTAGGCCCTGGGTTCCTCCTGGTGCAGAGGGCCCTGGGTTCCTCCTGGTGCAGTGGGCCCTGGGTTCCTCCTGGTGCAGTGGGCCCTGGGTTCCTCCTGGTGCAGAGGGCCCTGGGTTCCTCCTGGTGCAGTGGGCCCTGGGTTCCTCCTGGTGCAGAGGGCCCTGGGTTCCTCCTGGTGCAGTGGGCCCTGGGTTCCTCCTGGTGCGATGGGCCCTGGGTTCCTCCTGGTGCGATGGGCCCTGGGTTCCTCCTGGTGCAGAGGGCCCTGGGTTCCTCCTGGTGCAGTGGGCCCTGGGTTCCTCCTGGTGCAGAGGGCCCTGGGTTCCTCCTGGTGCAGAGGGCCCTGGGTTCCTCCTGGTGCAGAGGGCCCTGGGTTCCTCCTGGTGCAGTGGGCCCTGGGTTCCTCCTGGTGCAGAGGGCCCTGGGTTCCTCCTGGTGCAGGACCCAGCCTCATGTGTCCAGAGTGTGTAGGCAGTTCCTGTCATTGACTGGCCCTCTCGTTCCTCTGACCTAAATCCAGCTGAGCACCTATGGGACGTTATGTATTGATGCGTCCACCACAGACAGTCCAGGAGCTCACTGATGCCCTGATCCAGGTCTGGGAGGAGATCCATCCTCCGACTCATCAGGAGTCCAGCTATTGTCAGGAGGTCATACAGGCAGGCATCCGTTGTGACTGTTGTTACGTCATTTTGTTCTCAACTAATTATACAGTGTTCATCAGTAAAGATTTTACGCTTCAGTCATTCATCAGGATCTGATGTGAGATTTAAGAGTTCCCCTCAGTTTATAGAGCGGTGTGTATTCAGAGATCACCTGACCTCAGGTAAAGTTTCCTGTCTAATGGTGATATTAAAATCTAACTGTTGATGTATCACATGGCTGATTGATGAGCAGGAGTGTGTTTCCATGGAAACAACAGATGAAGCTGTGATGTGGTCCTCCTGTGGTGCTCACTCACTCACACACACACACACACACACACACACACACACACACACACATGCTGTGACAGATGTTCCAGATGTTGCTGCAGGCTCACCTGCAGGTGTCAGTGTGACCCAGTTCTGCGGCTTACGTTTCATCTCTGTTAAAGGAGCAGTCCGCTCTTTATGTGCTCTCACATACCGCACAGACTCCTCCAGGAGGCGTCCTCATTACACCACATAATCAACATCCAGATGTTTGCAGTAATGAACAAACCTGGAGGTGTTCAGGTGAGCTGACTGACACTCCACAGGTGAGATCGTACCTGATGATGATGATGTCAGGACTCGTTTCTAATGGTGCGAGAAAGCTTCTTGGATTCATGTCAGTAACTTCCTCTTTTTTAAAGGATGTTTCAAACGATATGTGTTTGAATCTGGACCTCCTCCCACTGCACGCATCATCTCCGCTTTTAAATGAGCCTCCATCATTGACCTCAGATTGGCCCCACCCACCTCCACTCACTACATTAGAAACCAGCCAGCGCTCTGCCGACACATCCTCACTGTGACCTCGTCACATGTCCACGTTTGGTCATGGACTTTCCACGTCCACGTATGACGTCCAAGGTGTGTTGGTTGTTGACGTTCTGGGACGCCATGTCAACTTCAGCCTGTTACATGCATTGTCTGTTTTAACGTTTAGCTAACACACACACGTGGTTACGTTTAGCCAACACACACACGTGGATACATTTAGCCGACACACACACGTGGTCACGTTTAGCTAACACACACACGGTTACATTTAGCCAACACACACACGTGGTTACGTTTAGCCAACACACACACGTGGATACATTTAGCCGACACACACACATGGTTATGTTTAGCCAACACACACACGTGGATACATTTAGCCGACACACACACATGGACACATTTAGCCGACACACACACATGGACACATTTAGCCGACACACACACATGGTTATGTTTAGCCAACACACACACGTGGATACATTTAGCCGACACACACACATGGACACGTTTAGCCGACACACACACACGTGGTCACGTTTAGCTAACACACACATGGTTATGTTTAGCCAACACACACACGTGGATACATTTAGCCGACACACACACGTGGTTACGTTTAGCCGACACACATGTGGTTACGTTTAGCCAACACACACACACGTGGTTACGTTTAGCCGACACACACACACATGGTTACGTTTAGCCGACACACACACACGTGGTTACGTTTAGCCGACACACACGTGGTTACGTTTAGCCAACACACACACGTGGTTACGTTTAGCCGACACACACGTGGTTACATTTAGCCGACACACACGTGGTTACGTTTAGCCAACACACACACACGTGGTTACGTTTAGCCGACACACTTGTGGTTACGTTTAGCCGACACACACATGTGGTTACGTTTAGCCAACACACACACGTGGTTACGTTTCGCTGACACACATGTGGTTACGTTTAGCCAACACACACACGTGGTTACGTTTAGCTGACACACATGTGGTTACATTTAGCCAACACACACACGTGGTTACGTTTAGCCGACACACACACGTGGTTACGTTTAGCCGACACACACACGTGGTTACGTTTAGCCGACACACATGTGGTTACGTTTAGCCGACACACACACGTGGTTACGTTTAGCCAACACACACACACGTGGTTAAGTTTAGCCGACACACATGTGGTTACGTTTAGCCAACACACACACACGTGGTTACGTTTAGCCAACACACACACACGTGGTTACGTTTAGCCAACACACATGTGGTTACGTTTAGCCGACACACACACATGTGGTTACGTTTAGCCAACACACACACACACGTGGTTACATTTAGTTGACACACACACATGGTTACCTTTCGCCGACACACGTGGTTATGTTTCACCGACACACACACACGTGGTTACGTTTAGCCGACACACACGTGGTTACGTTTAGCCGACACACACACGTGGTTACGTTTAGCCAACACACACACACGTGGTTACGTTTAGCCGACACACACACGTGGTTACATTTAGCCACACACACACACACACGTGGTTACGTTTAGCCGACACACACACGTGGTTACGTTTAGCCGACACACACACATGTGGTTATGTTTCACCGACACACACACACGTGGTTACGTTTAGCCGACACACACACACGTGGTTACGTTTAGCTGACACACACACGTGGTTACGTTTAGCCGCCACACATACGTGGTTGGGTTTAGGAAAAAAGAACAGGGTTTGTCTTTACAATCTTACAGGAAGTGAACACCGGCCTCCTGGGTGAAAGTCGGTGGTTGTTGGACCCATCCACACCACTCGGGATTTCGGCCCCTTAACTTAAGTTGTTCGGCTGCGTTTTTCTCCTGATGCCTCTGAGAGCCATTAAACAACAACAGCGCCTGGCTGCGTATCACGCCAACATGAAAGGATGGCTTTTTTTTTCTCAGTGTGCATCATCATGGTGATCTCTGTAGACGAGGACCTGCTCCCTGTGCAGATATAAACAGCTCATTCTGACCTTAACGAGAACACAACCATTCGGATTCTCAGCTCGTTGAAGAAAACACACTGATTAGATTTAAATCTGACATCCTGGAGCTTTAAGCAAAAATACAAAAAATTGATTTCATTTTTTTTCTCCCAGTTTAATACATTTCTATGATAATAAACTCAACATCTAATAATTCTGGACAAAATAAGAAATTAGATTTTTGTTATTCACAGAACAGTCAGTCAGTTAATAAAGGAAATGATCCTCAGACACGGAAACTAACGATGAAGCATTGACGGCTAGATTGACCTTGTGAAAAAAAAAAAAGTGTGATCTTTCAGAGAATACTGTATAAAAATTGTAGAATTGTTTTTGTTCAAAAAAGAGAAATAAATTAATTTGTTATTATCGACATAAAACTTCAAACAACACTTTGGTTAATTCACAGATGGTGTTTGTGATATTACAGTTTTGTTGCAATTAAAAAAACAACATAAAACCACTGTAAAAACTTTAAGTTATTTCTGTAAAATTAGGATATTTTTTACAGCGTACATGGCGATCATGTGACTCCGTGAAGCTTCCTGAACTGACTGTGATGGATGGCTATTGGCTGACTGTTACGTCCAATCACATTGAGTCAGGTGGTGACAGTGACAGCTGTCGACGTTATAACGAGGACAGAGACAGGGACAGGAGGACAGAGACAGGGACAGGAGGACAGAGACATGAGGACAGGGACAGGAGGGCAGGGACATGACAACAGAGACATGAGGACAGGGACATGACAACAGAGACATGAGGACAGGGACATGAGGACAGGGACATGACAACAGAGACATGAGGACAGGGACATGACAACAGAGACATGAGGACAGGGACATGAGGACAGGGACATGACAACAGAGACAGGAGGACAGGGACATGAGGACAGGGACATGACAACAGAGACAGGAGGACAGGGACATGAGGACAGGGACATGAGGACAGGGACATGACAACAGAGACATGAGGACAGGGACATGAGGACAGGGACATGACAACAGAGACAGGAGGACAGGGACATGAGGACAGGGACAGGGACAGGAGGACAGGGACATGACAACAGAGACAGGAGGACAGGGACATGAGGACAGGGACATGACAACAGAGACAGGAGGACAGGGACATGAGGACAGGGACATGACAACAGAGACATGAGGACAGGGACATGACAACAGAGACATGAGGACAGGGACAGCTTGTCTGTCTCTGTGAGGTCACTCTGATGTTTCGCCGCCTGCTGATGAGGCTACAGTTTTGACAGGAAGTTAAGAACATGGTGAGCCGAACGGTCGGCTGAAAGTCAAGTGACAGAAACATGATTTAAAGCCGTTTGACACGAGCACAGATTGTCAGACGGGACATTTATAGAAACTGGTATTGTGGGTTCTTCTGAGCGTGTGCACGGCGCTGTGGAGCGTTGGCGAAATAACCAATGTGTCGGTGAAGATTCTCAGTCGTCCAGGTCATGGTGATCCTAAGTGCTGCAGCGTAGGCAGCTGGACCTGCTTGAGTTTCGTGAAGATGTTTGGCCTTTTATCCAAGAAGCTCCCTCAGGTCTAATGGACTGGTATTTGTAGAAACCAGTTGCAATGGTCAGTCTGTCCACCAGGAGGAGCAGTGGAGTTACTGAGGGAGCTCCCCATATTTAATGATTATCACTATAGATGATACCATTATTATGGCTGTGTGAATGTGATGTATGCTGCTGTTACACCCTCTCACTCGTTTACACAATGTGCAAAAGACAAGAAGTTTTTTTAACCTCAGTGAACATGTTGTTTTTCAGGCTACACGCCAACAAATATGGACTGAAGCAGAATCTGTCGTTGGATAAGAACAGCGTGTGAATATTGGAAATGATGACAGAGATCTTTTCTTTTTTAATTATTAAAAAGCCCGCGGTACGGCCCGTACCTCGGTTTTTGGGCCACGGTTTCGGTACGTGTTTTGTGCGTAAAGAGAACAGTTTCTTTTCTCCCAAAATGATCTCTTTATTTTGCTTGACTTTGCACTTGACATGCTGCTGTGTTGTGCTACAGCCTATTCAACGCAGCACAGGCTCTGCTGCATAGACCGGCTCGGGTATAATTGTCATTCAGGAAAATGCAAAAATAAGATAAATAATATAAAGTTATTTAGTTTGTTTAATAAAAGGACAAGGGATGGGGGGGGGGGGGGGGGTATCGTTTGCAGACAGTGAAATTTCTGTTAACAGTTTTCACTCGTCGTTTTATGCAACAGTGAAACAGAAATGATCCCACACCAGAGATTTGTATGAAGCCGGTGCTTCTTCAAACTTCTGTCTCTCAGCTCTTCTGCTTCCACTTGCCATGGCTCTCTATGTTTGTTTGTTCTGCTTCTTTTCTGTGTGAGGCGAGCGTCACTTTCCCCTGCTCCAGTTACAACAGTGTGAGGGGGTGAGTGGGCGGAGCCACAACAGTGATTGGACATTAAAGGAAATGGCCACTTTAGAATGAAAATACAGACAGTACTTACTGACCCTCGTGCCGACAAGAAGTCCAGCGTAGTTTTTCAATCCACAGAACTCGTTCGGGGTATCGGAGGATAACAGCGACATTTTGAAAATGTAATAAAACTCCACTAATGCATTTCAGAAACGTCAGAACGGCTCGTCCGTCGTAATCCAAGTGCCCTGAAGCCGCAGCATGCAACGCTGACTTGAAAAGACGTAATTTACTCCACTTTTATTGCATCATTTCTCACCGTGGTCAGTTAGCCTGCAGGAGTGCTGTGTTTACATGGCAACTCGCGCGAGACTAGCTGATGGCTAGTGGTGGTGCTAGTTCTCGAGTCTCGCGCGAGTTGCCATGTAAACACAGCACTCCTTTATGGATGGCGGGTTTTTTAATAGAAATAGAAGGAATAAAAAAGGTGGAGGCGTAGCTGTGTACATCAGCTCAACATTGAAATGTAAGGTCATTGGGAATATGACAACTGTAGACAATATAATGGGAATTATCAAAGTGGAATTATTAATGAAAAAGCTTAAAGTGCTATAATCAGTTGTGTTAACGGATCACCAGGTTCCTGTGTAGAGACCTTTACAGCCAAAATAACAGAGTTTTTTTATGTGGAGACTTTAACATTGATCTTGAAACCACATCTAGTGAATTCATAAATTCAATGTATAGTTTGAATCTGTTTCCAAGGATATATAAACCAACAAGAATCACAGCACAGAGTGCAGCTACTATTGATAATATTTTTACAAATGCAGTAGATGGAAAAGTAGAGAGTGGGATCTTGATAACTGATGCAAGTGATCATTTACCTGTTTTTACAGTTTATAAAAATGATCAATATAATACCAAGGAAATCATCACAGGAAAATGAATAAGAAGCAAAAGAAGCATTGGAGCCACTGAAAGAAGACTTAGAAAAACAGAATTGGGATGGAGTGTATGTAAATGACGTAAATATAGCTTATGATCCATTCATGACATTATTGATTGATTTGTATGAAAAAAAAACTGAGTATTGCCAAGAAAAATGCTGTCGACAAACCATGGATGACTAAAGCACTGCCAAGTGCCTGCAAGAAGAAAACTCATTTGTATAGATGTTTCTTAAAGCTAAGGACAAAGGAGGCAGAAGATATGTATAAGCAATATAAAAACAAATTAACATGATTAATATTAATGATTAATAGAGTGAGGGAAACTACGTTTTTGGGGTGTCATGGCGGATGAGAATTTGAACTGGAAATCACATATAGATAATATAAAGGTGAAACAAAACAATTGGTGTATTACACAAAGTTAAGGATTCGTCAGATAACAAAGCATTGCTCATTTTATATAACACTATGACTGTTCCATATCTGACTTACTGTGTTCAAGTGTGGGGAAATGCTTGTAAGACATATACTCAGTCAATTTTCATTTTACAAAAAAGAGCCATAAGAATAATCAGTAGAAACGATATAGAGATCCAACAGGTCCATTATTCCTTCAGTTAAAATTGATGAAATTTCACAAATTAGCAGACTACAGTATTTTACAAGTTATGTATAAAGCTCATAAAAACACGTTGCCAATTAACATCCAGAAAAGATCTGAAAAAACAGAGAGCCACTATAACTTAAGAGGAACAGAGATCTTTAAAAAGCGGAGATTCAGGACTAAAGTGAAGGAGTCAGTTTATGGAACAGTCTGAACAAAGTAACCAAAGAATCTAAATCCAACATTACATTTAAAGAGTGACTAAAACCAGTATGCTAAGGAAATATACTGAACTATGTTAGTTAAGTTTGATTGATATACCTGTTGTCATGACAGGGTTAAAAAACATATGTGTGTGTGTGTGTGTGTGTGTGTGTGTGTGTGTGTGTGTGTGTGTGTGGATATCTTTGCAAGTATATGTGACCTTTGAAT
Source organism: Epinephelus lanceolatus (assembly GCF_041903045.1). Lineage (NCBI taxonomy): Eukaryota > Metazoa > Chordata > Actinopteri > Perciformes > Serranidae > Epinephelus > Epinephelus lanceolatus. The sequence goes on from NC_135736.1 coordinate 50,664,180, forward strand.
GTTAAAAATTGAATTGTAAGTCAGCAACTAAGTAAGCAATGTGAGTGGCTGTGTGAGCCTGTTGTTATTTTATTTATTTTGTTGTTTGTTTGTTTGTTGTTTGACAGAGGGGTAGATTTAATAAGATTATTCTTCTTTCTGTTCCCTTTCATTCAAAATATGGGAACTTTTGTGTTATTTTTATTTTAGTGTTTTTTTTTTGTCAAATGAATAAATAAACTAAACTAATCTAAACTAAACTAAACTAACGTCATCAACTCATGCATTGAGTAACATTACAAGTTAACGTTCCACCTTAAAAGTTGCCGGCAGTCGGCCCAGTGAATGAAGTGATTTTTTTCTCTTTCATTTTATAGTTGTAGTTTACTGATGTATGAACAGAGGTTACATAAAACCAGAGTGACCTTCCTCTACTGACCAATCAGACTGCAGGGTTTCTAGCTCCACCTTTTAGTACCAGATCTGTGTGCTAGGTACCCCAACAGAGGGGGGACCAAACATGGGGACGCTGAGGAACGCTTCTGTTGGGACCATCCACAACTTTACACTGTGGAGACAGAAACACTGAACTGAACTGAACTGAACTGAACTGCTCGGTGGAAACGAGGAGCTGACTCCTGTCAGTGTAAAGGAGTCCTGCTCCTTCTATAAAGTTACAGGATGATGTTTGTAATGGATTGTGCAGCCTGTAGAGGGCGCTAAGAGGAGCTTACACTGATGGTCTGTGTATTAAGTATCTCCCTCTTTCTGTCTCTTTCTGTCTCTTTCTGTCTGTCTGTCTGTCAGTCTGGCGATCCATCCAGATAAGATCCAGGTGGCGACGGGTCAGGTGGGCAAAGACCCGTTCATCTGTATCTGGGACACGTACGCCATGCAGACTGTGTCCATCCTGAGGGACATCCACACACATGGAGTGGCCTGTTTGGCCTTCGACTCTGACGGACAGGTCAGACCACGCCCCCTCATGATGATGATGATGTCACTGTGGCAGGGTCCATCTCAAAAGTGTTTTAGTAATGATCGAGAGAGCTTCTCAGATTATTTTTACAGACTTTATTTTTTTCTTTTTTGGTTTTAAAAGCTGTTTTTATTCCATCATGTTTTCATCCTTGAGCTGAAAATTAAATTTGTGAGTTGAGTTGCCAACTACGTTTGTATGACATGACGTGTACTGTGAACAGGGTCACCTGAGATTTGGGCAGACAAGCCGTCAGACCCTGTGAAGGATTATAAATGGACGAGGAAAAGTGTGTGTGTGTGTGTGTGTGTGTGTGTGTGTGTGTGTGTGGTTGAAAATGCTAATCTTTAAGAATTAGCTCTCGCCCCGTATATCACAAAAATATCTCCACGTGAACTCTATATGTCGGGAACACTCGGGGCCCCAGGATCCAGCTCAGAGGAACTCCAACACATGTACTGACTGAATGACCCGCCAGTCAGTCTGTAAGTGATAGCATTGTCCAATCCTGTGGTCTGAGTGTCTGTGGTGGGCGGAGCCTCACCCGTGGATCAAACTAAACAAACTAAATGACTCATTTGATTCTCATGTGTTTGTTTCTGGTCTGTGTTTTCGTAGCGGCTGGTGTCAGTCGGTCTGGACGCCAAGAACACGCTGTGTGTTTGGGACTGGAGGAGAGGACGAGTCCTCGCCACGGCAACCGGACACTCAGACAGAGTACGGCTCTTAAGTCATTCACATCGACTCTGTTTGTTGCAGAAACACAAGAAACGGCATTCAATAATCACTGACGTTTGTTCGTCACTGTTTACATCTGTTTCCTCTGAGTCACCAGGGAACAGTCAGTCTGTCAGTGGGAATTGAATTCTGGGAACTCTGGTAGGTCTGGTTTTGAAAGGCGCTGTAAGTTGTCTTTCTTGGTATTCTGCAGATCTTTGACGTGGCCTGGGATCCGTTTCAGTCCAGCCGTCTGGTCAGCTGTGGAGTCAAACACATCAAGGTGAGACAGAGTTTGATCTTTCACTTCCTGCTAAGCTGATGTTTGGTCTAAAGATTGTTTCCTGTGTCCGACTGTTGAGTATCACACATGTACCGTCTCACTGGTTGTGTCTGTAGTTCTGGACGCTGTGTGGGAATGCTCTGACCCCGAAGCGAGGGATCTTTGGGAAGACGGGCGACCTGCAGACCATCCTGTGTGTTTCTGCAGCCAAAGATGAGCTGACCTACTCTGGAGCTCTGAACGGAGACGTTTATGTGTGGAGAGGAATCACTCTGATTCGGACCGTACAGGCTGCACACGGGGTACGTCGATTGATGATGACATGATGTTATCAGCTGGAGGTGCAGCTGCCTCTCCCCCACAGGGCTGTAGGCTCCACAGGAGTGTTAAAATGTGTTTGTCTTGTTGTGTTATTGGGAGCCAGAATAGAAGGAGTCATGGCTCAAAACCAGCCGCCACTGCCCGTCAACAAAAACAAAGACAACTATGGTTAAATGTGATAAGACCAAAGGACTGGACGGAGGCCATCATCAAAAATGCTCACATGTGCAGCGCACACTTCATATCAGGTTAGGGAAAAAGTATTTCCTGTTGTAGGGATGAATAAGGTTATGTGTATTAAGGGTTATCATGTCCACCTCATCAGAAACTGGGGAGGGATTAAGAGGAAGATTGGATTTCTCTGCAACGCTAACTTTTTAGCACATTAGTTAACGTTAGCTTCCATAGCAAAACAAACAAGTGTGGTCCTCCTTTGTAAGATTGGCTTCCTGTGACATCATCCATCCACTGAGTGAGAGCATACGGGTCGGCCAGTCTGGTCCCGTTGGTCAGTGTTTACTTCTTCAAGTAACACTGGCGGTCCCGGAGAGTGAGTGACCTGACATGGTGCGTTGGTAAATTCAGTCTGACGCTCTACACTAAAATGAGAGCCCTGTTGGTGGAAGAAACGCAGCGTTATATTTCTACATGAATGAACCAACGGTTAAGTTAATCACACATTCACTGCGCTCGGCGCTCTGCTGCTCCGTCTCCACAGACAGAGTGTCCAGAGTGCGCTCTGCCACTCTGAGAGTGCGCTGCTCTGGATAACCCAACGCTACATTCAGACAGCGCTCCCAATTTATCAACGCTCCAGTTTGTGTCAGAGTGCGCTCCCACACTCACAATGAGTGTTTCTGAACGCACCACTCACATCATCTTCCTCCATCGTCTAAAACAAGACAACACAACTTGTTAGCTAGCGCTAGCTAATGTCTGTGGAGAACTGTTTTGCCTCCAGCTAAGCCCCGCCCACCAACAAACATCACACTGTTTACTAACAGTTAAAGGGTGTATAGACCCTAAATGATGTAGATCAGAGATGCTGCAGTCAGTCTGCACGGTCCTGTGATCAGACTGGAAACATCTTGAGGTGAACAAGAGACACTGCAGACCAGTGGAAAGAAAATTTACAAAATATATTCAGGTTGATTTATGCAAAACTATATATTTAATCAGATAATGCCTAATTTGCATATGTAAACATTAAAGAGGCACCATATTGGTATTTTCGCAGATATGTAACAACTCAATTGAGCAATAACTGATATCGATACATCCACATTTTCTCACCTAATATGAGTGATCATCAACAGGGGACGTCTGATGGTGATATCTGTTAGTTAAAAGTTTTGCTCTGTTCACCTGCAGTGTTTCCCCTTGTGTGTGTGTGTGTGTGTGTGTGTGTATGTGTGTGGTGTTTATCCACAGTCAGTGTGATCAATCAATAAGTCAATCAATTTTATGTATAAAGCCCAATATCACAAATCACAATTTGCCTCACAGGGCTTTACAGCATACGACATCCCTCTGTCCTTATGACCCTCACAGCTGATCAGGAAAAACTCCCCAAAAAACCCTTTAACAGGGAATGTCTCTGTCTCTGTCTTTGACTCTGTCTCTGTCTTTGACTCTGTCTCTGTCTTTGACTCTGTCTCTGTCTCTGTCTTTGACTCTGTCTCTGTCTTTGTCTTTGACTCTGTCTCTGTCTCTGTCTCTGTCTTTGACTCTGTCTCTGTCTTTGACTCTGTCTCTGTCTCTGTCTTTGACTCTGTCTCTGTCTCTGTCTTTGACTCTGTCTCTGTCTTTGACTCTGTCTCTGTCTTTGACTCTGTCTCTGTCTCTGTCTTTGACTCTGTCTCTGTCTTTGTCTTTGACTCTGTCTCTGTCTTTGACTCTGTCTCTGTCTTTGACTCTGTCTCTGTCTCTGTCTTTGACTCTGTCTCTGTCTTTGTCTTTGACTCTGTCTCTGTCTCTGTCTCTGTCTTTAACTCTGTCTCTGTCTTTGACTCTGTCTCTGTCTCTGTCTTTGACTCTGTCTCTGTCTCTGTCTTTGACTCTGTCTCTGTCTTTGACTCTGTCTCTGTCTTTGACTCTGTCTCTGTCTCTGTCTTTGACTCTGTCTCTGTCTCTGTCTCTGTCTTTGACTCTGTCTCTGTCTCTGTCTTTGACTCTGTCTCTGTCTCTGTCTTTGACTCTGTCTCTGTCTTTGACTCTGTCTCTGTCTCTGTCTTTGACTCTGTCTCTGTCTTTGTCTTTGACTCTGTCTCTGTCTCTGTCTCTGTCTGTCTGTGGCTGCAGCGCTGCTGATGTTTATGTCACAGTGGAGATCAGTCATTCAGAATTTGTCACTTCCAGACATGAAGGGCTGATGGGAAAATGTTCTTTGTGTGTAACGTGTCGTTCAGGCGGGGATCTTCAGCATGCACGCCTGTGAGGAGGGATTCGCCACGGGAGGACGAGATGGCTGCATCAGACTGTGGGACGTCGACTTCAAACCCATCACAAAGATCGACCTGAGGGAGGCGGAGCAGGGATACAAAGGTGTGAACATCACGCTACACAGAACCAGTATGAACCGATAGGAGTGGGGCCGTTAAAAAGAATCAGTCACAGGATCAACCTGTCGAATGTTTGACAAATTCAGAATGTGTAGTTCACTTTGCAAATGATTAAAAATGAGGTGGTGAACATGTAAAACTGAGGTTTGATTATTAGATGACACCTTTGTTTATGTATCGGTGCAGTCTGAGGCTCCGTCTGTACGTGTCCCGATATTTTCCTTGAAGTTTGGGCCTCTCGGCTACTATTTTTTAAAACGCCCTCTGGGGTGAAGATTTATCAAAACTCCAGTTACTGTTTATCTGTTTAATATGCAGGACTATGTTGTTGATGATGTAGCGGCTGCACGGCTCCATAAATCTGTGGATTACCGACTTTCAGTCATGGAAATACACAAGTCACAGCAGCAGCAACACTGTCTGTGTGAACACATGTAAACGTTTGTTGTTTAGCGTTCAAGTGTAGACGGAGATATTTTTATAATGGAGGGAAAACTATCCGTTTACAAAAATATCTGGATGCGTACAGACAGGGCCTGAACCTGTTTAAGTCAGATCTGTTTCCTGTTTGAGTCAGATGTGTTTCCTGTTAAAGTCAGATGTGTTTCCTGTTTAAGTCAGGTGTGTTTCCTGTTTGAGTCAGATGTGTTTCCTGTTAAAGTCAGGTGTGTTTCCTGTTAAAGTCAGGTGTGTTTCCTGTTAAAGTCAGGTGTGTTTCCTGTTAAAGTCAGGTGTGTTTCCTGTTTGAGTCAGGTGTGTTTCCTGTTAAAGTCAGGTGTGTTTCCTGTTAAAGTCAGGTGTGTTTCCTGTTTGAGTCAGGTGTGTTTCCTGTTAAAGTCAGGTGTGTTTCCTGTTTAAGTCAGGTGTGTTTCCTGTTTGAGTCAGATGTGTTTCCTGTTTGAGTCAGATGTGTTTCCTGTTAAAGTCAGGTGTGTTTCCTGTTTGAGTCAGATGTGTTTCCTGTTAAAGTCAGGTGTGTTTCCTGTTTAAGTCAGGTGTGTTTCCTGTTTGAGTCAGATGTGTTTCCTGTTAAAGTCAGGTGTGTTTCCTGTTAAAGTCAGGTGTGTTTCCTGTTTGAGTCAGATGTGTTTCCTGTTAAAGTCAGATGTGTTTCCTGTTAAAGTCAGGTGTGTTTCCTGTTTGAGTCAGATGTGTTTCCTGTTAAAGTCAGGTGTGTTTCCTGTTAAAGTCAGATGTGTTTCCTGTTTGAGTCAGATGTGTTTCATGTTTTCGTCAGATGTGTTTCCTGTTTGAGTCAGGTGTGTTTCCTGTTTGAGTCAGATGTGTTTCCTGTTAAAGTCAGGTGTGTTTCCTGTTTGAGTCAGATGTGTTTCCTGTTAAAGTCAGGTGTGTTTCCTGTTTAAGTCAGGTGTGTTTCCTGTTTGAGTCAGATGTGTTTCCTGTTAAAGTCAGATGTGTTTCCTGTTAAAGTCAGGTGTGTTTCCTGTTTGAGTCAGATGTGTTTCCTGTTAAAGTCAGGTGTGTTTCCTGTTAAAGTCAGGTGTGTTTCCTGTTTGAGTCAGGTGTGTTTCCTGTTAAAGTCAGGTGTGTTTCCTGTTTAAGTCAGGTGTGTTTCCTGTTTGAGTCAGATGTGTTTCCTGTTTGAGTCAGATGTGTTTCCTGTTAAAGTCAGGTGTGTTTCCTGTTTGAGTCAGATGTGTTTCCTGTTAAAGTCAGGTGTGTTTCCTGTTTAAGTCAGGTGTGTTTCCTGTTTGAGTCAGATGTGTTTCCTGTTAAAGTCAGGTGTGTTTCCTGTTAAAGTCAGGTGTGTTTCCTGTTAAAGTCAGGTGTGTTTCCTGTTTGAGTCAGATGTGTTTCCTGTTAAAGTCAGGTGTGTTTCCTGTTAAAGTCAGGTGTGTTTCCTGTTAAAGTCAGATGTGTTTCCTGTTTGAGTCAGATGTGTTTCATGTTTTCGTCAGATGTGTTTCCTGTTTGAGTCAGGTGTGTTTCCTGTTTGAGTCAGATGTGTTTCCTGTTAAAGTCAGGTGTGTTTCCTGTTTGAGTCAGATGTGTTTCCTGTTAAAGTCAGGTGTGTTTCCTGTTTAAGTCAGGTGTGTTTCCTGTTTGAGTCAGGTGTGTTTCCTGTTAAAGTCAGGTGTGTTTCCTGTTAAAGTCAGGTGTGTTTCCTGTTTGAGTCAGATGTGTTTCCTGTTAAAGTCAGGTGTGTTTCCTGTTTGAGTCAGATGTGTTTCCTGTTAAAGTCAGGTGTGTTTCCTGTTAAAGTCAGGTGTGTTTCCTGTTAAAGTCAGATGTGTTTCCTGTTTGAGTCAGATGTGTTTCCTGTTAAAGTCAGGTGTGTTTCCTGTTAAAGTCAGGTGTGTTTCCTGTTAAAGTCAGATGTGTTTCCTGTTTGAGTCAGATGTGTTTCATGTTTTCGTCAGATGTGTTTCCTGTTTGAGTCAGGTGTGTTTCCTGTTTGAGTCAGATGTGTTTCCTGTTAAAGTCAGGTGTGTTTCCTGTTTGAGTCAGATGTGTTTCCTGTTAAAGTCAGGTGTGTTTCCTGTTTAAGTCAGGTGTGTTTCCTGTTTGAGTCAGATGTGTTTCCTGTTAAAGTCAGGTGTGTTTCCTGTTAAAGTCAGGTGTGTTTCCTGTTAAAGTCAGGTGTGTTTCCTGTTTGAGTCAGATGTGTTTCCTGTTAAAGTCAGGTGTGTTTCCTGTTTGAGTCAGATGTGTTTCCTGTTAAAGTCAGGTGTGTTTCCTGTTAAAGTCAGGTGTGTTTCCTGTTAAAGTCAGGTGTGTTTCCTGTTAAAGTCAGATGTGTTTCCTGTTAAAGTCAGGTGTGTTTCCTGTTAAAGTCAGGTGTGTTTCCTGTTAAAGTCAGATGTGTTTCCTGTTTGAGTCAGATGTGTTTCATGTTTTCGTCAGATGTGTTTCCTGTTTGAGTCAGGTGTGTTTCCTGTTAAAGTCAGGTGTGTTTCCTGTTTCAGTCAGGTGTGTTTCCTATTTGAGTCAGGTGTGTTTCCTGTTAAAGTCAGGTGTGTTTCCTGTTTCAGTCAGGTGTGTTTCCTATTTGAGTCAGATGTGTTTCCTGTTTCAGTCAGGTGTGTTTCCTATTTGAGTCAGATGTGTTTCCTGTTTGAGTCAGATGTGTTTCCTGTTTTCGTCAGATGTGTTTCCTGTTAAAGTCAGGTGTGTTTCCTGTTTCAGTCAGGTGTGTTTCCTATTTGAGTCAGGTGTGTTTCCTGCTTCAGTCAGGTGTGTTTCCTATTTGAGTCAGATGTGTTTCCTGTTTGAGTCAGATGTGTTTCCTGTTTGAGTCAGATGTGTTTCCTGTTAAAGTCAGATGTGTTTCCTGTTTCAGTCAGGTGTGTTTCCTGTTTGAGTCAGGTGTGTTTCCTGTTAAAGTCAGATGTGTTTCCTGTTAAAGTCAGATGTGTTTCCTGTTTCAGTCAGGTGTGTTTCCTGTTTGAGTCAGATGTGTTTCCTGTTAAAGTCAGATGTGTTTCCTGTTTCAGTCAGGTGTGTTTCCTGTTTGAGTCAGATGTGTTTCATGTTTGAGTCAGATGTGTTTCCTATTTGAGTCAGATGTGTTTCATGTTTGAGTCAGATGTGTTTCATGTTTGAGTCAGATGTGTTTCCTGTTTCAGTCAGATGTGTTTCCTGTTTCAGTCAGATGTGTTTCCTGTTTCAGGTCTGTCGATCCGCAGCGTTTGCTGGAAGGCAGACCGTATCCTAGCAGGTACGCAGGACAGCGAGATCTTCGAGGTCATGGTCCGAGACCGGGACAAACCTGTTCTGCTGATGCAGGGTCACAGTGAGGGTGAGCTGTGGGCACTTGACCTGCACCCCAAACAACCGGTCGCTGTCACCGGGAGCGATGACCGCTCTGTCAGGTCAGTCTGACCCACTGTCGCCACCGCCAGGGTAGCTGATCAACTGACGTCCCCTCTCACCTGTCCGTCTGTCTGTCCTTCAGGCTGTGGAGTCTTCCTGACCACACTCTGTTGGCTCGCTGTAACATGGAGGAATCCGTCCGAAGTGTCTCCTTCAACAACGATGGCTCTCAGCTTGCTCTGGGCATGAAGGATGGATCCTTCACCGTGCTGCGTGTCAGGTGATCTCACCTATGTGAGGCTGGAGGATGGCGTTGATAGGGAACTACTCCATAAATGTTTGTTACTACTCCAAAAGGAAAGATCGTTTTCTAATTGACCAACCAAACAGCTTCTTTGGTTAGCGGGCAGGTCAGCCTGAGAGGTTAGCGACAGGAGCTAATCCAGGAGGCTAATTTATCCCTTCATCTTGTTACCTGAGTTCAGGACCTGGAAGCCTCTGATTGGACCAACAGCATGAAAACTTACTGACGTTTGATCAGAATCTCATATTAAAGTCATTTAAATTGCTGAAGAACGTGAGGTAATTAATCTTTTTCTATTCAGGGATATGACAGAAGTTGTGCACATCAAGGACAGGAAGGAGGTAATCCATGAGCTAAAGTTTTCGCCGGATGGTTCCTTCCTGGCGGTGGGATCAAACGACGGGCTGGTGGATGTATATGCTGTCGCCCAGCGTTACAAGAAGGTGGGTGAGTGCAGCCGCTCCGCCTCCTTCATCACCCACCTGGACTGGTCGGTCGACAGCCGCTTCCTGCAGACCAATGATGGCGCCGGAGAGCGGCTCTTCTACAGGATGCCAGGTACGCGCAAAGTGTTCACTCTGACTTTATTCTCCCTGATCAACTGTACTTCAGGACGTCTAGACCAGGGACTTACTTATCTCCCAGAATTCCCTGACCTTCTGACCCTGTGACCTCCTCCTGTGTCCTGCAGCAGGGAAGCAGGTTCCAAAAGAGGAGGCAAAGGGGATCCACTGGATGACGTGGACAGGAGTCATCGGGCCGGAGGTGAACGGCATCTGGCCCAAATACTCCAACATCACCAACGTGAACTCTGTGGACGCCAACTACAGCAGCGCCGTGCTGGTGACCGGAGACGACCTCGGCCTCGTCAAACTCTTTAGGTTCCCTTGCCTCAAGAAAGGTCAGTCAGAAACCTTTTCAGCCCCTTTTACCCCTTCTCCACCAGATCAGCTCTGATTCCTGTTTGGTTCAGGATTTATGGAACCTTGGTGCTACCAGCCTGCACTTCTACCAGTGTTTGGGTGGAACTGTTGTCATCAGGTATGCATCATGGATGGAGGGCGTTGCGCAAGTGATTCAGATTGCCACCTTGAATATCTTCGTGTGTTCAAAGAAGAAAGATAAAAAAAAGAATGTTTCTTCTTTAAAAATGGTGACGCTTCCTGTGTATGTCCTCAAAGAGGGACACTGCATCATGGTTTTACTTTTTATTTGTCTGAACTGTCAGAACCATCAAAAACACAATTATATACTTTTTCTACATAAACGATAAAAACTCTTCGATGGCACGATGAATTTTTTTTATATTTTTGTCAGATATGCAGCAGTGACTGCTGGGTAATATGTATGCTGGTGATGTCCAATGTCAAGTCTCTATTTGTGCCATTACAACACATTCATGATAGCGTGCACTGGGGCCTGCCATAACTTCCCTACGCCCTGGCATTGTGGGATGCACGGTGGGAGTAAACAGCAGCAGTCAGATGGTGGATCAGACCCTGAGCTTTACTTCTGTTATAGAAAGTGGTCTCTGGCACAACTTCACTGATTCACAAGGTGCATGGAGAGTGAGGAAACACTAGACAATGTCAAAAGAGCTCCAGCAACACTTGTGGTATGAAAAACAACTTAATTGACTGAGCAGTTCAGTTCATAGTTTCTGTCTCCACAGTGTAAAGTTGTGGATGGTCCCAACAGAAGCGTTCCTTAGCGTCCCCATGTTTGGTCCCCCCTCTGTTGGGGTACCTAGCACACAGATCTGGTACTAAAAGGTGGAGCTAGAAACCCTGCAGTCTGATTGGTCAGTAGAGGACGCTCACTCTGGTTTTATGTAACCTCTGTTCATACATCAGTAAACTACAACTATAAAATGAAAGAGAAAAAAATAACTTCATTCACTGGGCCGACTGCCGGCAACTTTTAAGGTGGAACGTTAACTTGTAATGTTACTCAATGCATGAGTTGATGACGTGAATCCATCAGCACACCTTAAATTTCACTGTGACAACTTTGACCATCACTTTAGTTTTTATATGACACACACTTTTAGTAATGACTTTAAAAATATAGATTAATTTGGAGCGGATTATGTGAAGGTCATATATTCTAATCCTCACTTCCTGTGGGCTACAGCAACACTAAACCCCTGAGCTTGCCTGAGAAGGACTAAATGCACAAAGCTGCTATTTTTAAATATCCCATGGAGAGAGACTCTCACTGCAGCCTGTTCACTGAATCCTCCACAGGAAGTTCCTGCAACTGTTTCACAATAAAAGAGTTTTTATAAAATTAAGGGATCCTCTCAGCTGAAGTTATAAGGGTGTTGAGTTTGAAACGATGGCGCGATGCATTAACTTTATCAAGGCAAACATGAGCAGATAAAAACATATAAATAATTACAGAGGGAATAATAAATAAATGGTGTTGTGTGTTTGAGATGCAGCTGGTAGCCTCTGCAGCTGTGCTGAGTAAAGGCCCAGACACTATCCGTGAGTTTGATTCCTTTATATCCTCCATTATGAAGAAAGAACATTCTTTGCTAGCTTGATGCTAATGGCAGTACTCAGCAGGTTGATAAAGTGCCTCTGCTGTTTCCTTTTTACTCTGTGTGCTAACGTCCCTACAGGAAATATCTGAAAGGCTGGGCTGTTGTTGTCCTACAGTTTTCACAGCAACAGATCGCTCTGTGTTCCTATTGGTCAAAGTGACGGCTGTGACAGGAGAAGAAAATCAAACATGCGAGACTTTCTGTGGGGACGTCGTGAGGCGTCTCAGACGTGGCGTCGAACATCGTTAACTCTGACACACTACACCAGGTGGAACTTCACTTCACTTCACTTCACCTTTATTATGTCCCAATATGGGCAAATTGGGTTGCCGCAGGCACAGGCATTATAAACAAATTGCAGAAAGTACATTTGCAAAAAGTACATTTGCATGAGAAACAAAACACACAGATAAATAAAAATAAAAACCTAAGAGCATACGTCAGTCAGACAAGTATTTTTGCATGGGGGTGGGGGACAGAGTTTGTAAAGTGCAATTCAAAGTGCTATGTGCGATTTGCATACCAGTTAGAGAGAACCCATGGATCAGGCTAGGTCTCTCCGAGATCTAACGAGATCAGGCGTGATCAGTATCAGTATCAAATCACATCTGTCAATCAATTTCCCATTCTTTCAGACCAGAATGGATAATCCATTTACCACACAGGTAATTAACTATGAGAGATTTAGACAATATCTGTCCTTTGTAAATAAAGTCTGCATCAAGTCAGTTCCACATTTTGTCAGTCAGAGCCAACACTCCCACCCCACAGAGTAAATATACAATAATACACATACAATATATACAATCATACACACAATCCAAATCCAATTTGTTTGATTAAATTCACAGACACGCCTTTGCAGTTACCTTCTACAGGAGTCGTTTAAGGCTCTGATGGAGACTGGGATGAAGGAATTTTTATATCTGTTTTTTGTGGCAGTTGGAACTCGCAGCCGTTGGCCAGAAGGTAACAGGTTATATTCTGAGCTGAGAGGATGGTCACTATGGGACTGAATGGACACAGCTTTTATAAGAACCTGCCTGGTAAAAATATGATTCAGACTGGTGAACTGCACTCCTACATTCTTACTTGCCACCTTAACAATCCTGTCAAGGGCATTTTTCTCTCTGGTCCCCAGATTGCCGTACCAACAAATAATAGAAAAGGATAGAACAGATTCAATAAAAGCAGAATAAAACAGCGACATCAGGGATTTATCAATTTGAAATCTGGCGAGTTTCCTTAAACAGAAAAGACGCTGCTGGCCTTTCTTGCACAGCGCTTCGGTATTACAGTTAAATTTCAGATTATTGTCAATCACAGTGCCTAGATATTTATAGTTAGATACAATCTCCACAGCCTCACCCTTGACAACGCTGTTCCGGGGAGCAGGGGGGGATCGTCTAAAATCTATGCACATATCTTTTGTTTTTGTGACGTTAAGTTGTAGGAATGCATTTTCACACCACAAGATAAAATCATCAACAACAGGACCGTGGCTAGTTTCACTGTCATCAAGGAGGCTGACAATAACTGAATCGTCAGCAAATTTGATGATATATCTGTTTTTGTGGAAGCTGCGACAGTCATTTGTATATAGGATGTATAATAATGGAGATAAAACACATCCTTGGGGGGAGCCGGTAGAAGATATGCGGGCATCTGACAATTTCCCGTTCACCTTTACTCTCTGAGTCCTGTTGATGAGAAAATCAAGAAGCCAGCCGACAATACTTGGATCTAAACTGAAATTGTGAATCAGTTTCTCAACCAACATATGTGGCTGGATAGTATTGAAGGCTGATGAGAAATCAACAAAAAGCAGCCTAGCGTGGTTCCTGTTTCCCTCTAGATGTTTATATAAGAAGTTCATTAAAGTGATGGTAGCGTCTTGAACACCCCTCCCATTTCTATAAGTGAATTGGAGAGGGTCCAGGAGGTGCTCAGTTTTGTCCAGCAGTTCTGCTTTAATCAATTTTTCAAACGATTTCATGACCAAAGAAGTTAAAGCAACAGGCCTGAAATCATTTAAAACTTTGGGGAGACTGCATTTGGCAACAGGAACCACAGTAGACTGCTTCCATAATGCCGGCATTTTCTGCTGTGTGATAGACAAGTTAAAAATATAGTTAAAAATAGGGCCAAGTTGCTCTGCACAAACTCTCAGCATCTTACTACATATGTGATCAGGTCCTGAGCTTTTCCTAGGTTTGCATGCTTTAAAGCATCTGATTACACTGCGCTCATCAAGGCAGGGAGAGAAAGAGGATGTAGACTGTAAACTGTTCCTGAGTTGAAAATGTTTGTCGCTAAAATCATATGTGTCGAATCTGACAAAAAACTCATTAAAATCCTGTGCCAGTTGAAAATCCGATCTGTAGCCTTGAAGCTCCAAGTTATTTCTACTATTTTCTCCTAAACCTGTAATAGAACGATGGATTATCTTTTTTTTAAAGATATTTTTTGGGGCGTTTTTACCTTTAATTGACAGGACAGCTAAACATGAAGGGGGAGAGTGACATGCAGCAAAGGGCCTCAGGCTGGAGTCGAACCCGGGCCGCTGCAGCAACAGTCTTATACACAGGGCACCTGCTCTATCCACTAAGCCACCGACCACGTGGATGAGTGTCTCGGCCCCGGGGGAGAACTTTAGAATACATCAGTGATCTGTATTGTTAGAGTTTTATGAGTCTATAAAGTTAAATGCTTCCAGATGTCCAGAGCTGAAGCTCCAGTCTCTCCCGGAGGATCCTCAGTGTGTGTGTCACCAGAGGTCACCTGATACGATCACGAGACATTATGACTAGATTTTAAATGTTTTGCGATACACTGAGTATTATGATAACGTATTGTGATTTATTTCTGCTTCTCAACTGCGAACTGAGGAAAAACTTTGTCAACATCTGTTTCAGGGAGGGAGGTTATAATTTAAGAATTTAATTTCAAAAAACAGTGTGTGTGTACAACCAGGAAGAGTGTGTGTATGTCAGTGTGTGGAGCGGCTGCATGATGAGTCCGTTTAAAAAACTGTGCAGATATTTTTGGCAGATAAATCGAGGAGGACAGGTTGTGTTAACTCTCGGCTGTAGCTACACTGGGTTTATGACTTATTTATTGGACTGGGTTGTAAACGGGCCGCGGACAGTTTTATATTCGCTGTAAATACATTTGGGAATTTGTTGAAATAAGAGTAAAAAGAAGAGACGTAGTAACGGGGTGGGGACATGAAAGTTTGACCTTTTCCTTTTCAGACACTGTTACTTTGTCCAATAGGATCAAGTTTTCCATGCGTCCATCTCTTGAATCGAGTCGACTGAAAAAGAACCTGACTGAATTGTTCCAGTCGGTTTCCAAACGTTTATCTTAACATATTAATAACGGACATCTTGGCGTCTGCGTGTGGAAACAATATGGCTGCACAGAATGCGGTGACACTGGGCTGTATCCACGTTTGACCACCTCCTCTGTCTGAATCCGTAAACTCTCACCGTCTTCTTCCTCCAACAGGCGCCAAATTCAAGAAGTACATCGGTCACTCTGCCCATGTGACAAATGTTCGCTGGTCCAACGACCTGCAGTGGGTCGTCAGCACTGGTGGCGCCGACCACGCTGTTTTCCAGTGGAGGTTCCTGCCCGAAGGCGTCATGAACGGCGTCCTGGAGCCCCTCCTCCAAGGTAAAGCCAAAATGTTCTGTTTCAGCATTTATACCGGGTCAACGTCCTGAACCACCTGTTGAACCGACGGAGCCCAAATCAGAATCTAAACTCTTAAAACTCCTAAAACCTCTGTAAACATTGGATTACAATTTGTTATCCCTAAATCAGCGATCGTGAATTTCCATTTATGAGTCCCTTAAATCACAGTTGTTATCCCAAAACTGCTGGCTGAAAATTATCAATAAACATCTGGAAAAGATTTGTAAATTTTGATGAAATATTTCTCATCCCTTAAACACCTAAAACCTGCAGCACCATTTGTTATCCTGAAATGATCATCTTTAAACTCCCTCACCCCCAAACACACATTTTAGATCATCTTTATTTCAACATTTGTTATCCCTAAATCGCCACCTGTAAACAACCGTAGGTCAATCATCAGTGTATACTAATTCACCATTTGTTATCCTCAGATGTTCATTGTTAAACTTTCTTATCCCTAAACACACATTTTAGATCATCTTTAATCCAACATTTGTTATCCCTAACCCGCCACCTGTAAACATCTGTGTGTCATCATCAGTAAACAGTATCTCACCATGTGTTATCATCATTGCATCCATAAACCCTCGTCAACGTCATGTTCACTCTTAAACACCAATGTTATCCCTAAATCTCGACGTTGCCATTGGTTATCCCTGAAGAGTGATCTGTCAGGACTAAGTGACTTCAGTTAAAAAACGTGCAGTTGTGTTTAGATATTACTAACAAGGTCATTTCCTGGTTGGTGTGTTCAGAGGGTTATGCCGACTCCAACAGTGGGGAGTCGGACTCGGACGTGTCCGACGTCCCGGAGCTCGACTCGGACATTGAACAGGAAGCTCAGACCAGCTACGAACGCCAGGTCTGTCTGTCTGTCTCTCACCTGTCCCTGTCTTGTCTATCTGTTTGCCTGTCTCACCTGTCCCTGTCTGTCTGCAGGTGTATAAGGAGGACCTGCCTCACCTGAGGAAAAAGCTGATTGGTTCCCTAAAGCGTCAGAAAGCTCCGGAGGAGGGGCTTCGCCTGCAGTTTGTTCACGGGTAGAGACGATCAGACTGATCAGATGTGTGCTGATGATGTCATCATGAATGTGAAGTCTGTGATACGTCAGTCCAACACGGGGAAAATAAAAACAGTCACATCATAGTCTGTCCTCCATTCTCTGTCCTCTGTCCTTCATGCTCTGTCCTTCATGCTCTGTCCTCCATCCTCTGTCCTTCATGCTCTGTCCTCCATCCTCTGTCCTCCATCATCTGTCCTCCATCCTCTGTCCTCTGTCCTCCATCCTCTGTCCTTTGTCCTCCATCCTTTGTCCTCCATCCTCTGTCCTCTATCCTCTGTCCTCCATCCTCTGTCCTCCATCCTCTGTCCTCTATCCTCCATCCTCTGTCCTCTGTCCTTCATGCTCTGTCCTCCATCCTCCATCCTCTGTCCTTCATGCTCTGTCCTCCATCCTCTGTCCTCCATCCTCTGTCCTCTGTCCTCCATCCTTTGTCCTCCATCCTCTGTCCTCCATCCTCTGTCCTCTATCCTCCATCCTCTGTCCTTCATCCTCTGTCCTCCATCCTCTGTCCTCTGTCCTCTGTCCTCCATCCTCTGTCCTTCATCCTCTGTCCTGTCCTCCATCCTCTGTCCTCTATCCTCTGTCCTCTATCCTCCATCCTCTGTCCATCATCCTCTGTCCTCTGTCCTCCATCCTCTGTCCTGTCCTCCATCCTCTGTCCTCTGTCCTTCATCCTCTGTCCTCTATCCTCTATCCTCTGTCCTCCATCCTCTGTCCATCATCCTCTGTCCTCTGTCCTCTGTCCTCCATCCTTTGTCCTCCATCCTCTGTCCTTCATCCTCTGTCCTCCATCCTCCATCCTCTGTCCTTCATGCTCCGTCCTCTGTCCTTCATGCTCCGTCCTCTGTCCTCCATCCTCTGTCCTCCATCCTCTGTCCTTCATCCTCTGTCCTCCATCCTCTGTCCTCTGTCCTCTATCCTCCATCCTCTGTCCATCATCCTCTGTCCTCTGTCCTCTATCCTTTGTCCTTCATCCTCTGTCCTCTGTCCTCCATCCTCTGTTCTGTCCTCTGTCCTCCATCCTCCGTCCTCTGTCCTCTGTCCTCCATCCTCTGTCCTCCATCCTCTGTCCTCTGTCCTCCATCCTCTGTTCTGTCCTCTGTCCTCCATCCTCCGTCCTCTGTCCTCTGTCCTCCATCCTCTGTCCTTCATCCTCTGTCCTCCATCCTCTGTCCTCTGTCCTCCATCCTCTGTCCTTCATCCTCTGTCCTCCATCCTCTGTCCTGTCCTCCATCCTCTGTCCATCATCCTCTGTCCTACATCCTCTGTCCTCTGTCCTCCATCCTCTGTCCTCTGTCCTTCATCCTCTGTCCTTCATCCTCTGTCCTCCTACTGGCAGCTCTGGTGCTCTCTCTGTGTTTCTGTGTATGAGCTGACCTTTATTGTGGCGGTGTAACTTCCTGTCACCTGTGCAGGTATCGGGGCTTCGACTGTCGTAACAACTTGTTCTACAGTCAGACGGGGGAGGTGGTGTACCACGTGGCTGCCGTCGCCATTGTCTACAACCGTCTGCAGCACAGTCAGAGGTTTTATCTCGGCCATGACGACGACATCCTCAGCCTCACCGTCCACCCGCTCAAAGACTATGTGGCCTCAGCTCAGGTACGGCCGTCCAATCAGAGGGCGGCATGTTTCAGTCAGTCTGACTGAGAGTGTTTCTGATTGGCTGTGTGTGTGTTCAGGTGGGCAGAGACCCGGCCGTCCACATCTGGGACATCCAGACTCTGAAGTGTCTGTCTCTACTAAAGGGACACCACAGCAGAGGAGTGTGTGCTCTGGAGTTCACAGGTACACACACTGCACACCGCACCATTTGGTGTCCCTCACTGCACACTACACTATTTGGTATCCCTTATTACAAAGTGTGCTATCTGGTGTCCCTTACAGCACCATTCAGTGTCCTTGACTGCACACCGTGCCATTTGGTTTCCCTCCCTATAACCTGTGCCATTTGGTGTCCCACATAGCACCAACTGGTGTCCCTAACTGCACACCACGCCATTTGGTATCCCTCTCTACAAGATATTCCATTTGGTGTCCCTCACCCCATAGTGCACCATTTGGTGTCCCTCACTGCACCAGTTTGTATCTCTCAGTGCACACTGCGCCACATGGTGTTCCTCATGGCAGACTGTGCCAATTGGCATACCTCACTTCACACTGCACCATTTGGTATCCCTCCCCACACACTACAGCACATTTATGATTGATCTGTTAAAATGAATTTATTATTCACTTTCTACAAACACTGAATTACTATTTGTTATCCCTGACGTACCACCTGTAAGCTGTTTCGTTTTCCAAGTTTTAAAACACCATTTGTTATCCCTTCATCACTGATTGTGTTTATACAGGAGGACCTCACAATTTTTGTGTATGAGGTTTTGTGAATGCAGCTTCTCATGTCTCTATGTCTCATGTCTGTCTGTCTGTCTGTCTCCTGTCTCTCTGTCTTAGTGGACGGAAAGAGTTTGGTCTCAGTGGGAATCGATGAAGTTCACTCCATCGTCATCTGGGACTGGAAGAAAGGAGAGAGACTGGCCAAGGCCAGGTACACCTGTCCATCTGTCCACCTGTCTATCGGTCCAGCTGTCCACCTGTGCACCTATGCACCTGTCCACCTGTCCATCTGTCCATCTGTCTATCTGCACACCTGTCTATCGGTCCAGCTGTCCATCTGTCCACCTGTCCACCTATGCACCTGTCCACCTGTCCATCTGTCCACCTGTGCACCTGTCCATCTGTCCACCTGTGCACCTGTCCATCTGTCCACCTGTGCACCTGTCCATCTGTCCATAGCTGACAGACGGACAGCAGACTGACCTTTGACCTGTCTCTGTCCCTTAGGGGTCATAAAGAGAAGATCTTCGTGGTGAGGAGTAACCCGTTCAGGACGGACAAACTGGTGACTGTCGGCATCAAACACATCAAGTTCTGGCAACATTCAGGTAAACCTGTCCTCACCTGAGCGCCCGTCCCTGAGTCTCAGTAAAACCTCTCAAACATAAACAGGAAGTACAACAACATGACAAAGACATGAAAACATCATCAATTAATCAATTGTTAATGAGTTCATTCAGGATGAACACATGAAGGTGGAATAATCAGAAGCTGCTGGGTTTGTCAGTCATCTGTTTCTCTTCTGGTGAAGCTAAAGCTAAGCTAAGCTAAGCTAGCAGCATCCCTCTGGTTCCAGTCTTTGTGCTTAGCTAGGCTAAACAACAACAAACAAATGATTTCATCAGGAGAAACGGATTAATCATTGACTGTCCCACCCTCCTCCTGCAGGTGGCGGTCTGACGTTCAAACGGGGGATTTTCGGTAACCTGGGGAAACAGGAGACGATGATGTCGGCGTGTTACGGTCGATCAGAGGACCTGGTCTTCTCTGGAGCCACCAACGGAGATGTTTACATCTGGAGAGACACGACGCTCATCAAGACCATCAAGGCCCACGACGGCCCTGTGTTCACCATGTGCTCCCTGGACAAGGTAACACCTGGAACACCTGGAACACCTGGACCAGGATGAGGAAGGAGATACTTATAGTCCTAAAATTCAGAAATGAGTTAGCATTTTAGCACTTCCTGTTCCCTCGTCTTGAACTCAAAAACCTTTTCACACTTTGAGTCTCAAACTTTCGTCCGTTAACATTTTTCAGAACAGGTTTTATTTCCTGTGTTTTTCCTTTTGAGATGTTTGACGAAGAATCAGTGACACGGCTGAGACGAGACAGAGGGACAGGACACAGGATTGTTTCATAACTCAGACAGCTCAGTGTCAGCAGGTCAGATAGTCAGGTGATGATGAAGAGGAAGATGTGGAGACAGAGAGGGAGGATAGCTCCGCCCCTTCATGCAGCCACGGTGCCAAATGTACAACAGGGAGGAAGTGTACATAAAAATGTACAAGAATCAATTGAAATAGATTTGTATTCTTTTTACAAGATTAAAGTCGCAATTTTAGTTATAATATCAGAATATAGTAGTAATAATAATAATAATAATAATTATGATAATAATGATAATAATGATAATAATGTTATAGATCAGTTATTATATGAAACAAATACGTAGTCATTTATGGGATTAGTTGAAATATAAGAACAGAGAATATTCCAACATCATTTTGATCAACAGTCATAAAATGAAACACAATATTAAATAAATAACTAAATAAATAAATATCCAGTTTAAATAAACAAGAAGACTTTTCATTTCACACTGACTGATTTCCCACTTAGACTGGATCAATACATTATTGATTAGTTATTGGTTGTTGTTGAACGTCACACACAGACTCAAGTTTCAGGTTGATTTTATGAGTTGATATTTTATCGGCAGCTCTGAACTTCCAATGGGATGTTGATGATTCGGGAGATGATCAGTGTGTCTGTTGTTTCCTGTGTTGCGTTCACTGTCCAGGGTTTCGTGACAGGGGGGAAGGACGGCATCGTGGAGCTGTGGGACGACATGTTTGAGAGATGTTTGAAGACGTACGCCATCAAGAGAGCCGCTCTGTCTCCGTCGTCCAAAGGTGTCACCGGAACGCCTCAAATCTGGCCTCACGTCTCGTCATCACAGAGCACAGACACGCAGATTGTTCTCACACGGCGTCTCTCTGTCTCCGTCTGTCCCCCAGGTCTGCTGCTGGAGGACAACCCGTCCATCAGAGCCATCACTCTGGGTCACGGTCACATCCTGCTGGGGACAAAGAACGGAGAAGTCCTGGAGATCGATAAGAGCGGCCCCATGACGCTTCTGGTTCAGGTCTCACTCACATCAGAGGAAACATGTCGTCATGTCAGAGTGATGTCAGCAGCAGCGTCACACTGATGGGCTGTGGTTTTTTTGTTTGTTTGTTCTTTTGCTGAGGCTGATGTATTTATTAGTGTCTTTGCAGTCGGAGAGCTGCATGTTCATGCCACAAACATCCGCAGGGCGACGAGACGATGAAGCGTCGGCCGTGAATTCTGCACCGAGCGCTGCATGTTTTGAGTTCGGGTGAGGGGGGGCCACCAGGAAGACTCTAGTTTGGTTTGGATCATTTTCCAGCTTCTAAAACGCAGACACACTGAGAGACAATAAACATGAAGCTAATCTTTATTAGCATTAAAAACAGAAACCTTCATCATTTTTGTCAGTTCCCTTTGAATTAAACAAAGTGACAGAAACTCAGTTCATGTTCGTTCTATCAGCCTGTTAAACACATCTCACGGGCAGTTTTATATTTGTTAATCGTCCTGTGTTTAATGCCAGACACAGCGTCATACAGCGCCGCATGGATTGTTAACGACAACGAGTGTCGTCCGCCGTAATCCATCGTTCCACCTGGTGTAGTGTGTCATAGTTAACCATGTTCGACGCCACGTCTGAGACACCTCACGACGTCCCCACAGAAAGTCTAGCATGTTTGATTTTCTTCTCCCGTCACAGCCGTCACTTTGACCAATAGGAACACAGAGTAATCTGTTGCCATGGAAACTGTAGGACAACAACAGCCCAGCCTTTCAGATATTTCCTGTAGGGACGTTAGCACACAGAGTAAAGAGGAAACAGCAGAGGCACTTTATCAACCCGCTGAGTACTGCCATTAGCATCAAGCTAGCAAAGAATGTTCTTTCTTCATAATGGAGGATATAAAGGAATCAAACTCACGGATAGTGTCTGGGCCTTTACTCAGCACAGCTGCAGAGGCTACCAGCTGCATGTCAAACACACAACACCATTTATCATTCTGTTCTTAGTTTAATCAAACTCAACACTTCCTGTTTCTGTTTCAAATTAAAAGCCCATCATCATTTCAACTGAGAGAATCCCTTCACTTTCTAAAGAGGCTTTTATTGTGAAACAATTACAGGAAATTCTGCACAGTTTACATGTGGTACTTCAAATGTAGCTCCGCCCACCTGATGACAGTTTGTACGTCACTACAGTAACAGTTCAGCTGGAACATGAACACACACAGTGACTGAGATAATAATAACCGCTCCACAGACTGAAACACGCCGCGTTTTACATCTGTTCTGCTCTTTGTTTTTGTGAACGCACAGCTTCCTCTAAAGTTTAGTTTTTCCTGATTCTGGTGAATTCCAGTGTGAATGTTAAAGTTTGGGACAGTGTGCTGTTAGGGAGACCAACCTGATTACTAACTAACCTCTTACCAATATAATAATCATTGATTACTTCATATAAATATCTGACCTGCAGGTTGCTCTGGAGCAGCGTCCTCAGTCTCCGCCATTGTTTCTCGTTCTGCTAACAACTGCCATCGTACGAGTATCATACGGGACGTGACCGCGACCTTGCTGAGCTGCTGCAGCTCTTGAGCGATGCTTCACGCAGACGGCGGCGCTGTCCGGGGGCTGCTCGTTGCTGTCACTCATTTATTTCCACAATTATAAGCTGATACGGAGCTGAGCAGCCGCTGCATCATCAGCAACACGGTCGTGATGATGTTTAACAATAAAAAGCTTTGTGTTAGCATCTCGCCGCGTCGCATTGCGTCACGCCGACAGTGTGGCTGCTCTTATCTGTCAAAAAAAAAAAATACAAGAGGCTCCGTGATGCATACGCTCTGCTCACGTAGGCACTGTGACCTGGGCCACATGGCCGCAGTGCCTACGTGAGCAGAGCGTGTGCATCATTGTCACTTTGGCCCCGTGGCCCAAGCCCCAGCCACCAGACGCTCGCTGGCCGTGACCCGACTCAGGATAAGCGGATGAAAATGGATGGACTTTTGGCGGCGCTGAGTAAAGCTTCCATTATCATGTAAGACGCATCGTGCCACGCCAAGCCGCGCCAGAAATGGACCTTCTCTGGAGTAGCTCCAAAAGTCAGGCCGCCCGTTCTCAAGCAGGTAGCGGTGACGTCTCGCCGACCGCAGCCCATAAGATCAAAAAGGATTAATGGCTTACGGGAAGTAACATGACCTCATTTCCTGTGTTAGTTACAAACCTGCATTTAAAGTGACTCAGCTGAGCAGCGTCAGCTGATCGATCACATGATGTCTGTGCTGCGTTCACTGACTGCAGGGTGTCCTTCATGTTGTGTTCAGGGTCACATGGAAGGGGAGGTTTGGGGTTTGGCGGCTCACCCTCTACTTCCTGTCTGCGCTACCGTCAGCGATGACAAAACTCTGAGGATCTGGGAGCTGTCGGCCAATCACCGCATGGTCGCCGTCCGCAAACTCAAGAAGGGTAAAAGTATCACACCTGTGTTACCTGTGTGTGTGTTACCTGTGTGTGTGTGTGTGTGTTACCTGTGTGTGTGTTACATGTGTGTGTGTTACCTGTGTGTGTTTGTGTGTTACCTGTGTGTGTGTGTGTGTGTTACCTCTGTGTGTGTGTGTGTGTTACCTGTGTGTGTGTGTGTGTTACATGTGTGTGTTACCGTGTGTGTGTTACGTGTGTGTGTGTTACCTGTGTGTGTGTGTGTTACCTGTGTGTGTGTGTGTGTGTGTGTGTGTGTGTTACCTGTGTGTGTGTTACATGTGTATGTGTGTGTTACCTGTGTGTGTGTTACATGTGTGTGTGTGTTACGTGTGTGTGTGTGTGTGTGTGTGTTACCTGTGCACTACAGGTGGGCGGTGCTGTGCCTTCTCACCTGACGGTAAAGCTCTGGCGGTCGGTCTGAACGACGGCAGCTTCCTGGTGGTGAACGCCGACACGCTGGAGGACATGGTGACCTTTCACCACCGCAGGGAGCTCATCTCGGACATCCGCTTCTCCCAAGGTGCCTGAACTCAGCACGCAGCTGTGATGCAGGGTGGAGATGATTGGTCGGTCTATGATGAATCACAGCTGTGTGTTTGTTTCAGACGCGGGGAAGTACCTGGCTGTGGCGTCCCACGATTCCTTTGTGGACATCTACAACGTCTTGACCAGTAAGAGAGTCGGCATCTGTAAAGGAGCTGGCAGCTACATCACACACATCGACTGGGACTCCAGAGGTGAACACACTCACCTGTGCTGATGCTACGCTAACGTGCTAACTGATTACCCATAAAAACCAGAGTGTGTCTCCGTGCAGGTAAACTGCTGCAGGTGAACACTGGAGCTAAAGAGCAGCTGTTCTTTGAGGCTCCGCGAGGACGCAAACAGAACATCAGTGTGGCCGAGGTCAGTCTGCGTCCGAGTTCTCGTCATCAGGTTCTGTCTGTTCCTGCAGATCAACACCTTTGTTTGTTTGTTTGCAGTTTGAGAAGCTGGATTGGGCGAGCTGGACGTCTGTTCTGGGTCCCACCTGTGAGGGAATATGGCCGACGCTCAGCTTCGTTAACGCCGCCTCGCTCACCAAAGATCGCAAACTGCTCGCCACTGGAGACGACTTCGGCTTCCTCAAACTGTTCAGCTTCCCATCCAGGGTGAGATGCGCCGCTGTGTCGGGGAGACGTGGATGTGAAAACTGCAGTTTGATCCTTTGGGGGGGGGGGGGCTCCAGTGACATCACAGCGTCTCTTCATGACGTCTTCTCATGCTGACCTTTGTCCGTTCTTAGGGCCAGTTTGCCAAGTTTAAGAAGTACGTTGGTCACAGCACCAACGTGACAAACGTCCGCTGGTCCAATGATGACTCCATGCTGCTGTCAGTGGGCGGGGCCGACACCGCGCTGATGATCTGGACCAGAGAGCCACCGGGTCACAAAGAGAGTAGAGCTGTGGACAGCGAGGAGTCAGACGACGACACGGAGGAGGACGGAGGTAACAAAACCACACAGACTGTATAGCTGAAGATTCTCAGTCTTCCAGGTCATGGTGTTCATGAGTACTGTATGCTCCTCCTCTGGCGCCACTGCACGTTTTCACCATCTTTTGGACCGCTTGTAGCATATTGTAATGACATCATCGCAAGTGGACAAAATGATGGCGCAAAAACAGAAGTCTTAAAGGGATAGTGCACCCAAAAATGAAAATTCAGCCATTATCTACTCACCCATATGCCGAGGGAGGCTCAGGTGAAGTTTTAGAGTCCTCACATCACTTGCAGAGATCCAAGGGGAGAGGAGCAGTCAGGAGCTCTGACTGCCTCTGTGGACTGTGCTCAGGTGTGTGCGAGACCAGTGAAAGCACGTGAACACACATGAAGGCGGTGCCCATGTCTCACGGTCTCGCGCAAGCGCACACACGTGAGCTCGGTGTCCAGAGAGGCAGTCAGAGCTACAGGCTACAATGAGGCTAAAAACAGAGTTCAAATGAGGTTTTTCCAAACAACTTTTTATGTCGGGGCTTCAGGACACTTGGATCACTATGGACGAGCAGTATGGAGATATTTTGTGGTTTCAATTATGTGTTTTTGGACGTTTGAATCTGGGGCACCGTCAGCCTCCATTAGGTGGAGTTGTGTTGCTACCTCCTCTCCCCTTGGATCTCTGCAAGTGATGTGAGGACTCTAAAACTTCACCTGAGCCTCCCTCGGCATATGGGTGAGTAGATAATGGCTGAATTTTCATTTTTGGGTGCACTATCCCTTTAAGTCCAGTTTAGACCAAAGATTCATGACGAGACGAAACCATTTGAGAAAAGTGTCAGCGGTGTGAACTGGCCGGTCTGAGCTGGACTCAAGCCGGCTGATGATGTCACCTGACACTCAGCTGGTCAAATGGCCGGCGGCTGGTTTTAAAGCACGTCACCTGTTTCAACAGCCAATCAGCTTGTAGTGAAGTCCACTGGTCAAGTCAAAATGACCACAGACAGCGTGTTGGCTTGCTGCAGCAGGTGCTCTGTCCCCACAGAGCCCTCTGTTTCTGACTTGTGTCGGTTGTTGTGTTTTCAGGGTACGACAGCGACGTGGCACGGGAGAAGGTGGTGGACTACATCACCAAGATCTACTCTGCCAGCATCAGGAACATGACAGGAACCAGACCTCACCTGCAGCACAAAGAGCTTCCTGTGGAGGAGAGGTGATCACACCCACACACACATACCCGCACACACACACACACACACACACACGGACACACAGTGTTTCTGTATCTGAACTGTTCGTGAATCTGTTTCCTGTACAGGCCTCCAGTAAGTCGAGCTGCCCCGCTGCCCGACAAACTGCTGAAGAACAACGTGACCAAGAAGAAGAAGGTGGTGGAGGTCAGTACGAGCCTCGTTAACACCGCCGACATATGACTTCATTTCAAGCGGCTGATGGTGTCTTGTTTTTCAGGAGCTGGTGCTGGAGCACGTCTTTGGCTACAGAGGCTTCGACTGTCGCAACAACCTGCATTACCTCAACGACGGTGCTGACATCATCTTCCACACTGCTGCTGCCGTGGTCATCCAGAACCTATCCGCCGGTCAGTTCAGCTCTCACACCGAGCTAATGATGTTTAACCACAGCACTGAGACTGTTCTTGTTAAGGCCTTCAGTGACATCTACTTAAACACAGACAGTGGCAGAATTTCAGTTTTAGTGTTACTGGATCTTAGTGCAGCATTCGACACAGTCGACCACACCATATTACTAGACTGACTGAAAAACTGGGTGGGACTTTCTGGAACTGTACTAAACTGGTTTGAATCCTACGTAAAGGACAGAGACTACTTTGTGTCTATAGGTAATTACACATCTGAGGATGGAGTTCCCCAAGGCTCCATTCTGGGGCCTCTTCTGTTCAACATCTAGATGCTCCCACTGGCTCAAAGATATCTTCCCATAATTATGCAGATGACACACAGATCTACATAACCATATCACCAGGGAGTATGGTCCAATACAAGCATTGAGTAAATGCATTGAACAAATCAATGATTGGATGTGCCAGAATTATCTTCAACTGAACAAAGATAAAACTGAAGTAATTGTTTTTGGAGCCAAAGAAGAAGAACGATTAAAAGTCAGCGCTCAGCTTCAATCTGTAATGTTAAAAAGCACAAACCAAGCCAGAAATCTTGGTGTAGTCATGGACTCAGACCTGAATTTCAACAGCCACATTAAGATAGTCACAAAATCAGCCAACTATCACTTGAAGAAGGGTTAAAGGACTGATGTCTCGGCAGGATTTGGAAAAACTTGTCCATGCATTTATCTTTAGCAGACTCGACTACTGTAACAGTGTCTTCACAGGTCTCCCTAAAAAATCAGCTGCAGTTGATTCAGAACGCTGCTGCTCGAGTCCTCACTAACACCAAGAAAGTGAGTCATATCACTCCAGTTCTCAGGTCTTTACACTGGCTTCCTGTCTGTCAAAGAATTGACTTTAAAATACTGTTGTTGGTTTATAAAGCACTGAAGGTTTAGGGCCAAAATATATTTCTGATCTGCTGCTACGTTATGAACCATCCAGACCTCTCAGGTTGTCTGGGACAGGTCTGCTTTCTGTCCCCAGAGTCAAAACCAAACATGGAGAAGCAGCATTCAGTTTTTATGCTCCACATATCTGGAACAAACTCCCAGAAAACTGCAGGTCTGCTGCAACTCTCAGTTCTTTTCAATCAGAGCTGAAGACTTTTATGTTTGCCGCTGCCTATTACTAAATCAAACTTGAGGCTTCTGATTGAACTGATTATTATCTCACACTGCACTGTAACTTATTCTGTTTTAGCTTTTTGATTTCTAACTAAACTCTCTTTGAGTTTTTGAGTATTTAATATCTTTTTATGTTGCCTTTATTGCTTTTACTTTATGTATATTTTATGTAAAGCACTTTGAATTGCCTCGTTGCTGAAATGTGCTAGACAAATAAACTTGCCTTGCCTAAAGGTTGTTGTTGATGATGATATCCGCTTCCTGCCTACTGTCCTGACAGGAACCCAGAGTTTCTACCTGGAACACACTGACGACATCCTCTGTCTGACCGTCAACCAACACCCAAAATACCAAAACATCATCGCTACGGGACAAATCGGTGAGTGTCCACTCAGCTGATGTGTCTGAGGTGAAATCAAACTGCTCCCACTCGCTTCTTCAACTCAGAGACAGACAGACGCCACATTGACTGTGTCAGGCCCCTGCAGTGATGCGTCAACATGGTGGCCATATTGAAGAGAGCAACACTGGCCTGTAAACAATCAGCGTAAACAGGAGCTGCAGTTTTTCTTTATAAAATCACTAAAACGTTTATATTTCTCAACTGATGTCTGTGGGTCGTTTTTATATTGATGGATTTATGATCTATGATCTTTTTGATGGGGGGCCGTATTAAATACGTCTGCTTCTCACATCATATGGGTTGCTAATACCAACACAAATCACTTACAAATGAGACAAATGCAACTGTTCCATCTTTGACTGAAACACTATTTAACCGTCCTTGCTCCTAAAGCAGCCGCACTCGCTGTCGAGCTACGTTTGCGGCAGGAAATGTCTGCTGTCAGATAACCCGTTTGTTTGCTCGTTTACTGTCTGTTTATGAAAACACATCAGTTCCACCTGCGTAGTTCCTGTTTGGTACATGTCTAAAAACTCTAGGATAGTTCGACCATTGTGAGGGGAACAGAAAAAATACAAAGTGAACGTGCTTCATTAACCAACATTCTGTTTTGAATTGGTCCCCAGGCCGGACTTTGGACATGCCTGATCTACGTAAAGTAGAAATAAAGTTTTGTCTCCAGTTTATTATAATCTGGATATTCAGTCTGTAATGACTGCTGGACGCTCAGTAGAGGAGTGTGTGTCACACTGACATCAACTGAACAAGACAGACAACTTTTCTACTTGTTAGCATGCTAGCTAGCTAACGCTGTAAGCTGATGACCTCCTGGATCAGAACATAATACAGTAGCTGTCAGCACTGATCATTTTACAGAGGACACCACAAGAAAACATGTTCTTAGTTTAGATGATCAAACAGATGATGGATCATAGACTTTTGTTTCTGGCTGTCAGTGATCAGCTTTAGCTAATGTAGATAGCGTGCTAATGTTAGCGAGCCTTTATTTTCCCAGGATGGAGCCTGGGTGCAGACAGGAACCGATCTAAAGTCATGTCATGTAACATAAACTAAGAATATGTTTTCTTGTGGTGTCCTCTGTAAAATGATCAGTGCTGACAGCTACTGTATTATGTTCTGATCCAGGAGGTCATCAGCTTACAGCATTAGCTAGCTAGCATGCTAACAAGTAGAAAAGTTGTCATGTCCATATTAAATTATATTCTATGTGGACGTCTCCATAAGTATTAACCATGTAAAATGAGACAAATTCATGTTTAATAAATGTGAGTTTATATAATTCCTCATGATGATGTGGCTGGCGTCACTTTGCTGCCATGGATTATTTAACTGGGCACAGGCTAACAAAGAGACTTAAAACAGCAACAAAGAGACTTAAAACGACTACAGAGAGACATGAAATGAATAAAAGCCACATCGTTTTTAGTGTTTTTGCGTCTCTTTCTGTCCTCAGCCCTTTATGTACGAGGGGTCGGGGGCCTGTCTTACTCGTGTTCAGGGGTCCTTTGTTTAGTAATCTGTCCACTGCCATATTTTCTTCAGTGTTATCATCTCATATCGGTGCTCAGACAGCTAACATGCTAACACAAACGCAGTAGATGTTACTCTCTGAGGAAAAGATGATCGGATTGATCACCTGTGTTGACCTCACCTGCAGAGAGTCAGGTCTTTATTATCTGCTTTATATTGGATGTTTTCTCTCCTGCTCCTGTTTCAGTTTCTCTGCTGTTACTTGAGGCTGAAACATTACTTCAGTCTCAGCAGAGAAACAAACAGACCTCAGACTTTATGTATCGACACAGAGACACAGTTGCTGTATTGATCTGCGTGTTGTTCTCGTGCATGACCCGTCTGCTTTTTGCCCATTGCACTTCTTTTCTTTTCCACTGCTTCCTCATTGTCACCGCCTCACCTCATCACCAGGTGACATCACTGACCTGCCAGGTAAGTCTCTGCTCACCTTTCTGCCATCACTCATCACTGATCATCCACACACATGATTCTGTTCACATTCATGCTGAGAACTCAGTGTTTAACGTGTTGGTGTCGTTGGCTGTCGTCGGTGCGTAGAGGCTGAAGTGTCTGGTGAGTATCAGCAGTCAGGATCCTGTTCAGGTCTGCTTTCTCTGTCTGTAGCTCCGCCCCCAACCTGTCAGAGACCATGTCTACACTCATGTGGGTACAGATGAAAACACAGCTTCTAATCAGCAGTCCATTCACACTGAACCAAAAAAAATGACAGTTTAACGTCGATTTGCTGTCTCTGTCAACTCTCTTCTTCATCTGGCCAAATCAGCGGCGCTCATGAGCATCATCAATAAATACTTTATTGATCCCCGAGGGGAAATTATTTATTTATTATTTATTATTATTTATCATCTCATGTGTGTGAGTAGAATTCATAGAATATTTCAAGAATCCGTGTGAATCTCAGGATTTTATATTCATAGTTTTACAGCAGTTTGTTTTGTGATGGTTGTTTTTGTGAAAACAGTTTTCTTTCCTTCTTTGACATGACCTTTGGTTTTAACCATCACAACATATTGACGGAGTGTTTGTGGAGGATTTGCTTATCCCCAGATGGTGGTGCTGATGAATTGTTTTGTCTTACAAAAAAAACATCTTGGCTCAGTGTCCCCTTACTAGCTTTTTGGAGGTGTAAAATATGTCCCACACTCTTCATTTGAAAGCGTTTGATCAGTAATAGTGGAAATGTCGGAGATGAAGTTGAAAGCTCTGGAACAAACT
Source organism: Epinephelus lanceolatus (assembly GCF_041903045.1). Lineage (NCBI taxonomy): Eukaryota > Metazoa > Chordata > Actinopteri > Perciformes > Serranidae > Epinephelus > Epinephelus lanceolatus. The sequence goes on from NC_135736.1 coordinate 50,695,040, forward strand.
TCCACTTGGACCTGTAGTTAAGAATATTTTGTCAAAAAAGCATCCTTTGGAGGAAGATGAAGAAGAGATTCAGGGCCCTATTTAGATGGTCTAAAGCAGACGGCGGAGGGCGCATAATCCATGTCGCAAGTGTCATTGCTATTTAGATGCAGGTGCAGTTGTCATTTTCACGCCCTGTGCCCTCGTCGTCTCACTAGCAAATGAACTTGTGCTTCTTTGGGTGTGTTGGTCTAAAAATGAGGAGTGGTCAGGCGCAGTCATGGCGCGTTGCTAGTTAGATGATGTAAAAAGCAAATGCGCCAGTGACCAACAAAAACCTGGTCTAAAGTCAACGGCGCAGTATTTCGCTGTTAAACAAGTTCGTAATATGCGTCTCTAGGCGGGTGCACAACACGCGTGCACTCTGCTCAGACACACACGGAGCAGCCACACATATGCAAAAGATAACAAAGAAAAATATGATTACAATGTGAAGGGTTATTATTGTGCACATTAAAATATTTATCAGAAACACGTGTTAATGGTCAGTCATTAATCAGAATGATCTAATCGCAGTAATAATGATCACTATATCATCATAATTTGTAATAATGACAAATGAAATTGTGAAATTATCTGACCAATCAATCATTTTTTTGATTGAAAACCAAAGTCCACACATTGCATTTATTTTAACATGTTATACTAGGCTACATTATATTATATTATTATATTGTTATCTGAGTGTAGAGAGGACACACATGCAAATAAGAGGCAGAACACAGCTCTAGGAAACATGTGAACACAATTAACAAACGTGGGTGGGGGAGAAAACACTGAACAGGTCCTATAGCTGCAGGATCAGCACCTTGGGGAACTCCGCGGCAGTCCTGACAGCTGTGCTCTGTTATATGATGAAAACAGGTTTGAATAATATTCCACAGATATTTAGTAAGATCTTTCTTGTATTAGTGATCCCACGCCTGCTTTACCTCGGGGAGCTTGGGTGCCTGTCTGCTGTCCCCGTAGATCTGGTTCTGACGGGCCTTCACCTCCCGCACGAGGAGATCCGTCTCCTCAGCTGTAAAACGCTCACTCTTTCCAGTCAGTAGGTCTGCCATCTAACTAGCTCTCCGCCGTGCGCTCCAATTGCGCCTCTTTTAAAGGGAATGAGAGGTGACACTCTGATTGGCTTATGGAATGATACGCCCAAATCACACCCATGACTAATTCACAGAGTAAGTCCAACCCTTTTGGACTCTCCGCCATGGCGCACAGTCTAAAAATGCACTGTCTAACTAGCAAGTGACTGGGACACGCCCATGCGCCGCACGCCTGGCGCTTCACGTTTTAGACCATCTAAATAGGGCCCTCAATGTTCTTTCTGTTGTTTCCGTGCTACAGTGTGGACGCAGAATGTAGAGAACTATCTGAAAACGGTAGTGTGGATGGAAAAGCTTTTGTAAACAGTGTTTTCAAATGTCTCCATGTTACTGTGAGCATGGCCAGAGAGAAACTAAAGCAAGTTGGACAAAGAACAAAGCCTTGCTTAGCGCCTCTTATCAGCATGTTAAACTAGCTGAGCTAGCCTGTGTTGTTCCCGTGTGTGGTGTGTGTATTGTTTGTGGTAAGACTGTGATTCAGAGACTGCTTTTGTACTTGAGTTCCTGTGGGAGCGCCACCTGGATCAGTTGTATTGCTGCAGAGGATTTCAGGGTGTGAATGTCTCACATGACTGTTTTTAAAGAGCTTGCCAGAATGCAGTGATGTTGTTTTATTAACCCTCTACAGCCATGATCACATGAGGCTCTATCCGACAGATAGAGCAGGACGTCTACTGGACAGATTTTTTTTAAAATTTACCGTAGATGTTCGTGGACAGGACGAATCCTAACAATGTGTAATTTATAAACTAAACATTTTCACCAAATTCTTTACAGAGAAAATATCGGAAAACTTCAATTAAACGCCCCATCTATTTTATAAGCCTGGTGTGGCTACACATTTAGACAAATAGAGGCCTGGTCTGGTTGCCTAGCAGTTCCTTTTTTGTAGAAGTTCTTTGGATGTATAAAATCAGGTTGTTGGCTTCCTCAGATTATGTGTCTGTTCCAGGATTACGTTGTAAATTCTTCATCTTCCTTCAGTCTGTAAGGGTCCTCACATCAAAAGAACCAAAAGGGTTCATTAAAATGAATCCAAGTTGTGAGGATTGTTTTAACAGGACAGAGTGGCGTTATGTCGGTGTGTCAGTGTCGTAATCCTCGACTACCATAACTCTCTCTGTCTGATGCTCTGTCTGTCAGAGCAAGATCAAATGAGTTATTCACACTTGATATGTTATCTGAAGACTTGTTTTTATCCAGTAATATTCATACTGGTTTGAAGAAATAATTTATTGTATTTTCTGATCTTTGCTGAGCAACAGTTTTGTGGGAGAGGAATTAAAGGCCTGTCTCAAATACAGGCCTGTTGAGTTCAGGGATTTAAGCTAATAATAGCCCGGGCCTATTAATTTAAGTTTTAAAGTAAATGTAGAATTAAGTTATATTGATTTAGGGGACTCAAAAGCAGTTTTCAAAAAAGTGTTGATAGATGACAAGACGAGCGAGGGATAAACCATCCTGGGAGCTGCAATCAAAAGGTTCAATCACATTTTAAGGAGAAGCTGATCAGATAAATCAGATGATGTCGAATGGGGATTAAGGAGATCAGAGATTGGAGCTGGTGCCGGTCCATGCAGTTCTTTCAAAACAAATAAAAGAATCTTAAAATCAGTTCTTTAAGATCTGATATCCCAACAGAGACTTTAAAGCAAAATTGAGAATGATATGCAAGTTTCTCGCTTGTATACAGACATTTTGAGGCCAGAGACAATTGGTGGAAAAAGGATGTTTCGGCTATCCAGCATTTAACGCCCATGAGACAGCATAAATGAGACTGAAGACTAACTTTACATGGATTTAATAAGAAATACAGCTGTGTGTCATCAGTGTAGAAATGTTGTGGGATGTTGTATTTTATAGAAACAGATGCAAGCAGAAGCAGCTAAGGCACAAATAGGAGAGGACCTAAAGGAAAGCCTTGGGGTATTCCACAGGAGACTGCAGAAAATGATGACTGTCAGAGCTGATTGTAACGATCCTTTTATTCAGTCAGTTTTCAGTTCAGTTCAGCTTCAGTGTTCTGCTAGCAGAAATTAGGTTTGCAGCTATGATGAGCTGATACAAACACATATAACTTATCATCATGGAACACAACTCGTGTCCATCTGCTCTGACCTCAGACTTCAGAGGAAAAGACTCTGGTGTGATCATGGACAAAGGTGTTAACAGTATTTGCTGTAAATGTGCAGCTGCGGAATGAAGTGGTTCAGAATTAGATTGGCGCCCAACTCTGAATCCAAAACGCAGTCACTTACCAGTTCTGCTCTGTTGAATCAGCATGTCAGCACCAGTCTCCTCCTGCTCCTGAACAACATGGAAGTAATGAATGATCCTAAAACAGAGGATCTCCTACGTCTCCTCCCTCAACTCCTGATTCCTAGCTTGGTTTCCCTGATACTCAGCATTTCCATTGCTCACTTCCTTTGGTTCCATTTCTCCTTTTGTTCAAAGCTTCCTTACCTCCTCAGTCCATTTTTCCTTCATTCCTTGGTATTTTGCCGCCTTGACTCCTTAGTTCTCTGGTTCCTTGATTTCATGATTCTGCAGGCCCTCTGTTCTGTGTTTCCTGGGCTTCCTTTTTACATTAGGTCCTTGATTCCTTAGGTTCCCCAGGTCCATGTCTGCTCATTACCTTGGTTCCTTGGCCCTTTGGTTCCTTAAAGCCTTTCCTTACGTGATGCTTCCTCAGTGCCCCCTTGATACTGTGAATCTTAGGCCCAGTTCGGACCAAAGATTGATGAGAAGCCTAAACTGTTGTAGAAGGTTGCAGAGAACAGTAGCAGCGGTGTGAACTGGTCTGTTCCAGCTGGATTCAAGTCGTCTGATGGTGTCACCTGTGGCTCAGCTGGTCAAATCTCCGGCAGCGGGTTTTAGAACGTAAAGCACATCATCTGTTTCAACAGCCAATCAGCTTGTAGCAAAGTCAACAGGCCTAGTGATTCACAACTTGTCAGCTGGCAACGTAATGCAGCATTTTCTGACAACAGCCGTCGGTCCCGTCCAACCCCGAGTCCGTCTCATTTACATCCCTGCAACTGATGACACGGCTGTCAGTCTCCGTCCTCACAGTGTGCCGGTGTCAGACGGTGGGTCGCTGCTGCTGCTGGCTGTATGTGCTTATGCCCCGCCCACACACACATTCTCATTGGCTGATGAATTGGTGCTGGTTATTTATATTATTGTGGTGTATTGATTATGAATACAGTCCATCTGATGCTGGTTTTGTTTCATCACTGTAGCCAGTATCTCACTATCACTATCCTCTCTCAGATTTTAAGAAGCTACAAATTATATTCAGCCACAAAATAAGTCTGAAAAGACAGAAGTTCGAACAGAGGTCGGCCAACGGAGAGTCGTTGCCATGGATACGATTAATCGTATCATCTGGTCTCATTTGTGTAAACTGGCAGGCTTCAGAACATTGCAGAACGGTGCATTGCGAGTAGTTAAGTTTAAATTCGTCTCGTTCAGAATCTTTGGTCTGACTACGGCTTTTGGTTCCTTGTTCTTTGAATCTTTGTTTCCACAGTATCAAGGACACAACCAGAGGACCAGGGTTCTAAGATGCTGAACATTTAAGGAGATGCCTTGGTTCCTTGGCACCGCAATTCCTGGGATCCTTGGTTACTGTGGTTCTTAGGTTTCTTGGATCTATGGTTTCTCAGTTTCTTTGCTGTGATGACATACACCCTCTATTCCACAGTTTCTAGGATGCCAGAGTTCTTGGTTGGTCAGTACTGTAGTCCTTTGGTCCTTTGGTTCTTTGATTTCTGGGCTACCATAGTACCTCAGGAGCCCCGGTTCTACAGTTGTAAGAAACCCCAGGTCCTTAGCTTGTTGATATTATGGTTCTAAGGTTCCTAAGTCCTATTGTTCCAGGGCTACCTCACTGCCTTAGTCCCTCAGGTCCACAGTTCATTGGATCTGTAGGTTTCTGGGTTATTTGATGCCTTGGTTCTGTGGTTCTTCAGTTCTTTGGTTCTTACATTTGACCTCCTCTACCAGGCCTTGCTCCATCCATCCATGTGTGGGATGCCATGACCAAGCAGACGTTGTCTATCCTCCGCTGTTCCCACGCTAAAGGTGTCGGCTACGTCAACTTCAGCGCCACAGGGAAGCTGCTGCTGTCTGTGGGAGTTGAACCTGAACACATCATCACTGTGTGGAGGTGGCAGGAAGGTACAATGTTTATCTTATGTTCTTAAGAAAATGACTCTCACATTGATGGACAAGGGGCAGCAGAGTTCTGCCTTGAACAAGGTACTCTGGTGAAGAACAGGTGAGGAGTGTTTGTTTCTTTTATTAAGATCCCCATTAGCTTTTGCATAGCAGCAGCTATTCTTCCTGGGGTCTTCATAATTCTTCTGATTGGAGTATCCGAGGGAGATGAGGATGACAACAACCAGGGCAAGAATGGTCATAAAAAACTGAAGGTTTTAAAACAGATTTTTATTAACACATATGATTAAATGAATTCAGAGCCAATAAAGACATAGGACCAAAAACGAATACACAAGTCTGTGATGACGTGTCCCATCAGAGAACCTGTAGTTTTAAATTCCAAGTGGATTTTAGACGTAGGGTGACTGCATGGCAGAGTTGCGACAAAGTTTAGCAAGTCACAAGTAAGTCTAAAGTCTTTGAACTCAGCTCCCAAGACACGTCCCAAAACTGACTCATTCCAAGTCAAGTCCCAAGTCTTAAACTTTGAGGTTTGAGCCCTAAACAAGTCATAAGGCGCTCTTCACCACATATGATGCCATTTTAGCAACAGAGTCATAAGTTACTAAATTTGCAAAAATACTTGTTAAATCAAGTTTGTTAGAAGTTTTTGTGTGTCTGTAATTCTTGACCCGTGTTTTACATCCTGTAATTTGTTTTTTGTGACCACCCTTAGTTTTTGTACACAAACAAAATATCATTTTTTCCAACTGGCGCTCAGGAACGCTCAGTCAGTTCTTGATGGTTTGGATTTTCGTGTTACTTCGGCGTCAGCTTGCTGAGAATGAAAAGTGTTAACGGAAGTTGAGTCAGGAAATGAAATGATTTTTTATGTCACACTTTTTGATCAATCTTTGGGCCTGGGGGAAGATATCAAGCACTGTCAAGTTAAAAGTCATAGGTGTTAAAGTCCAAGTCGAGCTGCAGGTTATTTTTGATTTTGTTAAGTCTAAAGTCATCGACTTTGTGACTTGAGTAGCACTTGAATCCAAGTCATATGACTCGAGTCCACACCTCTGTGGCTCACATGTAGCTCGCTGAAGCTAGAGTCTCAACTGTCACAGGTTGTTTGTGGCTAATAAACACGTCAGTATAGAAAGTTGTTCCTTGTTCAAACATTAAAGTCCAAAAGTCATTTGAAAGTTTTTTTTTGGCCCTCACTCCGTGTCCTAACTGGATGTGACGCGAGCGAGCGTCAGCGACTAAATCAGTTCGATCGCATTGTTTTCTATTTGAATGTCCTAACTGCCTGTGAGCGTCATGACGCAGCGTGATGTGGCGTGTTGTTTTGAGCTAAACTTTTATCGGATGTCCCGTTTAATATTATTCTGTGGCTTGCACTGGAAGCACTGCAGTGGATGAGCAACAGCTGTTTAACGAGGTTTAAATGAGGAGGATGCAGGATACCTCCTCTTTCACTACAGAAATATAAATAAGTTTGTGTCTGGCCGGAAGGAGATCGACGGGAAGCTGAACATTTCTGGTAAGAACTGTGTGGGATGTTTAAGCTAGCTTGTTTTACAAAGTGGAGATGGTGGTGTGATGCAGTCTGGAAGCTACAACAATGATATCTGTAAGTTACCTGCAGTAGTCTTCTTGTGAGTCTGAACAATAAGGAAGTACATACTCACTCGTCTGTTCAGTGGTTACCCAGAGCGTCTGATATAGCCTGATGCGGCACGATAGTCTGGCGCTCGCATCCAGTTAGGACACGGACACAGTGTACGGGACCAAAACTACTTAACTTTTCTTAAAGAACCTTGATGCATGTGTGTATACAGTCAGACTGAAGCAAACTGAGTTCACTGTGATCCCCTGTGACCTCTCTGCCAGGCACGAAGGTGACCTGTAAAGGAGGCCACGCTGAGCGGATCTTTGTGGTGGAGTTCAGACCAGACTCCGACACCCAGTTTGTGTCGGTGGGAATCAAACACATCAAGTTCTGGACTCTGGTCGGAGGTTCGCTTGTCTACAAGAAAGGAGTGATCGGCTCGGTGGAGGACGGCCGTATGCAGACCATGTTGTCTGTCGCATTTGGTGCCGTAAGACACAAACTGTGGTCTTTAAAACTTTTTAAAAACATCAGACACATAAATCTGTAGTAAGTTAGTGTTTGTCTCCTCCAGAACAACCTGACGTTCACTGGTGCTATTAACGGAGACGTGTACGTATGGAGGGAGCACTTCCTGGTGCGAGTGGTGGCGAAGGCGCACAGTGGTCCGGTCTTTACCATGTACACCACCCTGAGGGATGGACTCATCGTCACCGGGGGGAAGGAACGGCCGTGAGTGACCAGAAATCAAAATGCTTTGTCTCAGCGAGAGTTTGAAAAGTGGTGAAAATTCAAAAATCTGTGGTTCCTTCATCTTCACACAAACGTTCAGCATCTCAACTCGTCTCTCGTTAACTGTTAAATGACGAGTTGGAGGCCAGTCACACACTGAAGGGAGCCAGTGATGGAATCAAAGACTAGCTGTGGCTAACATTAGCTTTGAATGAACAGTGAATTAAAGACAATGGATAAACAGAAGGTGTTGGACAGAGTTTGACAACCTGCTGCTTATTGTTCTGGCACCTGTAGGTCAGTATAACATGACATAAGATCTTGTATTTACTGAGCCTCTGGTAGGGTCAGCAAAGGTCTAGTTCCAGGTGAAGACCAGACAAACGGGTTCTTGACTGCTTTGTTTGGTTCAAGATGATCAGAGAGAATTGTAGCAGGAAGTGGAACACAGACATTTTCCTGGAACAGGACTTGAAGAAGTACTTCAGAAAAAAGGCATGTGGCATTAGACTTGCTGCCTGCAACTACCAGAATGCACCGCACCAATAAACTCCCCTGCTGGAGGGTGATGTAATGCCTGTAGCCCATACGAAAACAATACAACAAACATCCTGAGAACAGGGTTGCAGCGGTGTGAGATTTTCACGGTGCCATAGACATCTCCAAAAATATTGCGGTTTCACAGAATTTATATTATTCCCAGTCAGAATGATCCTCACAGGAATGAAAACAAAAGAGTTATTGTTGGTTAAACAAATGTTTTATTACTGTTTCTGAAACTGAAAACCGAGCAGCAGTGTCTCGTCTGCCTGCATCGTGTGACACTGGGTGTTTCTCAAAGTCAAGGATCCTTCCATGGAAGGACCCGTCCTCCGGCAGCCTCAGTCAGTCAGAACGTCCGTAATCAGTGTAAATCCGTGCAAACTGCAAACATGGCTGAAGGAGGCGAAGCTGAACTTTTCCCACTGGTGAAAAGGACAAAGTCTGTGGTGTGGTGTGATTTTGGCTATCAGAAGAACCCCCTTTGTCCCGACTTTAGAGAGAATCAGAAAAATGAGTGGCCGCGGACAGACCGTAGGAAAAGCCAGAGCCAAGGCAAAGACCCGCTTCTCTCGTGCTGGGCTCCAGTTCCCAGTCGGCTGTGTTCACAGGCTGCTGCACAAAGGAAACTATGCGGAGCGTGTCGGTGCTGGCGCCCCCGTCTACCTGGCAGCTGTGCTGGAGTTGGCTGGAAACGCTGCCCGCGACAAGAAGAAGAATCGTATCATCCCCCGTCACCTGCAGCCGGCCGTCCGCAACAACGAGGAGCTCAACAAGCTGCTGGGCGGAGTCACAATCGTGAAGTTAAGAAATGGCTCTATTACTTTTAACGGGTCTATATTACACATTTAAACAACTGGTGCGATGATGCGTTGCACTGACAGGAGATGTCTGGTACGTGCTGTCGCTCATGAACGGTCAAACAATTATTGGCCTACCGTTTGAAAGTCTAGAGTGCGAAAATAGGATGATGCCTGTTTTATTATTATGATGATGATGATGATGATGATTATTATTATTATGATATTATTATTATTATTGTTACCATGGTAATACCCGTTACAATGTGATTTTTGCTCAGGGTTATCATACCGTCAAAATCTCATACCAGCACATGCCTAGTATGAACACACACAGAATCACTCTGTCATTTCACAGTGATCCATATTTTCTGCAAATTGCGCTACAATAACATGAACAGATCTGATCTGATGAGCTGCGCTGCTCTGAAACTTAGCACTCAGCGCTCCATCTCTGCTGTGAATGATTCATTTCAAACTTTTATGTTTTATCTAAATCATGTTATTTAATAAACCTCATCATGTGGCAGTGGACACACTGGAAAGTGTAAATGAGGTTTTGTCTGATAAACTCAGGTGGAGACATTCATCCAAATAAATGACATATTAATCTAAATCCTGCCGAGCTCTGCTGTCGCAGGTTTCATTGAAGAGGCCCCGCCCTCACTTCAGCAAACCGTGTACTGTGCAAAGCACTGTGGGGATTTTATACCCGTGGAGGATCCACACATGGACCCTTTGAATTTCTCTGAAAGAAATACTCAGTCCTTCGTGAAACTCAGAAGGATCCTTGACATTGGAACAGTCCTTTGGCGGGTCGATGACGTAGCGTCCTTCAAATTTGGCCGTTTGAGGATCCTTCCTTGACTCTGAGAAACACCCAAAGACACTGTGACCCTCAATGATGCGCCGGGTCAAAGGGCACCATGGGATGACATTAATCAGCATTCATTTTTTTAATGCGTTATTTTTTTCTGGGATTTATTAATTAGAATTAATGCATTATTTTAACAGCCTTTGAAAATAACTTAAATAAAGTTGAGATTCAACGTCCAGTTGTTGTTGTTGTTTTCAATATCGTAGATAAGCAAATGTACACAATTTGATAACAGTCAACTTTTCTGTCACATTATATCTTAAAACCAGTATATTGCTGCGACCCTACTTGACAAAAGAGGAAGGACAATCTGTGGTTGAGCAACAAGGAAGATGTGGTTAGATGGAGAAAAGTTTACCACAGTTCATTTACACAGACTATCCACCGTCCCACTCTGACACAGAGCTGGTTGAAAATCAACAAATGATCCCTGTATGTGAAAATAAAAGCATGATGGTGGTGGTGTATTTGACAGGACTAAAGAAGGCGGCGCTGTGAAACTTTGGGATCAGGAGATGAAGCGCTGTAGAGCGTTTCAGCTGGAGACCGGCCAGCCGGTGGAGAACGTCCGATCCGTCTGCAGAGGGAAGGTACGAGACAGATCAGAGTATAAAACCTGAGGGCCTGTGTCCACAGAGTGTTTGTCTTTGGCAGAAAAGTGGTGGCTGGGTGCTGCAGAGCACTTCATAAAAAACCTGCTCCCAGCACTTTTTTTTTAATGACAAGCTTATAACACGTAACGCAACGATAAAAGCACAACACTTACCAGCAGCATTCAGCGTCTGACTGATCTGCTTTCCTGTCTTTGTTGCGATAATTTCATACAACTCGAGACTGACAATCAATCATTTATTCATCACATGGAATCAAACAAGGTGCAACTCCAGTGAACTGTGATCCACCAGCTCCTTTAACTTGTTCACTGTCAGTCAGTCGTTTTATCGTCTTCCGCCATCGTTGGCTGCTGCTTTATATTCGTCAGTGTTTCAGGATGGTTCTGGTTTCCATGGTTACTGTCCACACATCTAACCCTAACCTAACCTCAACAAAACGTCCACATGGTCGCTCCTCCTGAACAGGAGTGGAGCCCCACTGCAGCCGCCTCTGAACGGCGTACAGCAATGATCCACAGCAGGAGCAGGACAGCAGCTCACATTCACACCATCACACCGGTCCTTATTAAAGCCACACCTCCTCTCCTTCTCTCCCAGAATCCTCTGCTCCATCAGATCAGCTAAGAGAAACAGAGTCCCCTGGTCGGATGGAGCTGTCCAGGGTTTAGTTTCAGTGAATCACAGGATGTCACAGTTCCTGATATCCTGTTGGAGCTTGATGGAGGTTGTCCAGCTTATTTCCAACAGTTGTACGATGGCAGGATGTTCGTCCAGCTGGTATCCATCTTCTCCATCTTTTCTTCGATGTATATATAAACATTGATTGGCTAGCAGTTAGCTAGAAATCGGTAAAAGGAGAGTTTACAGATGGTGAGTTGTTGTCCTCATCCTGGTGAGTGACTCGCAGCCACATGCCACCACCGTCCAACACCAACCACAAGAAACAACACCAACACCTGCAAAATGGACATAAGAGCCCAAATTGAACAGAGCTGACAGAACAAACATCTGCACACGCCATCCCAACAGCTAATGGAGGGGCAGTGACATTGAAGCGCTTTGAGCTGAGTGCAGCATTATTTTTTTTTTGTTTCTGTAGACACCCACACACACTTTCTTCTCATTGGGAACAAGCTAAATAAGAGGGTATGTGGACACAGGCCCTAAATGAAGCATGAATGCAAAAATGGCTGTTAGTCGTTATTCGTAAGTATCATTGCAATTTGCTAAGTCACATGCACAAGGACCATGAAAGTGCACGCACCAGGTAAAATGGAGTTAAACTAGCACGTCACAATAACGTGGATCCAGTTATATCAAGCAGTTTGTAGAGTCACACCTTTGTCAGAATACTTGTAGATCAGTAGCTGATGGACGGCACTGAGAATAACACTATTCACACAGTCTCTTGAAATGTGTATAAAATGTTGGCGCACCACTCAGATGGAAGAGACTGGGCTAAATGAAACATCTGTATAAAGTAGTTCCAGCGAATTTTAGGTGAACTGAACAATAAAATTAAGAGTTTTCTTTCAAAAATAAAATCTCTAGTTGAAGGTAGGAGGATCTTGATTCTTGTCACTGGAACCCTCAACATACTGACAGATGTCTTTTGTCTCAGGGTAAAATCCTGGTGGGAACCAAAGATGGAGAGATCATAGAGGTTGGAGAAAAGAACGCCGCCTCCAACACCATGATCAACGGACACACTCAGGGAGGAATCTGGGGTTTAGCAACTCACCCTTTCAAAGACGTCTTCATCTCCGCCAGCGATGACGGGACCATCCGAATATGGGACCTGGCTGATAAGGTACCAGATCTGATGGGTGGAGACTGAAGCTTTGTTGTGGTTCTACTCAGATGTTCTCTTATCTTGTTTTCTGTGTTAGAAACTTCTGAACAAGGTGAGTTTGGGTCATCCTGCCAAGTGCACCTCCTACAGTCCCAATGGAGAGATGGTTTCCATCGGTATGGAGAATGGAGAGTTCATCGTCTTGCTAGTCAACTCCCTCACTGTCTGGGGCAAGAAGAGAGACCGCAGTGTCGCCATCCAGGACATACGGTACAGCATCGATCTTTAACAGATACCAGGACATCGTTCTTTAACACTTCTGTGTTGCACCTCAATCAGCGACACGTTTTTGGGGTTTTCTTGTGGTTCAGGTTCAGTCCAGACAACCGATTCTTGGCAGTGGGTTCAGTTGAAAGTGCTGTGGATTTCTACGACCTTTCTCTGGGACCATCCCTCAACAGGATTGGCTACTGTAAGGACATCCCGGGCTCCGTCATCCAGATCGACTTCTCTGCTGACAGCAAACATATCCAGGTTGAAAAGACTGAAAATCCTCAGAATTATGACACAGGTGCACCGGTTCAGTTTGGTCTGCCAAGGAATGGAGATTTGATTACCATCAGTGGTGTTGGTGCTGTGACCTCTGACCTTTTTACTAACGGATTGTTGTATTATGGTAGATGCAGTGTTTCCTCTAGGATGGAGTTGTAGCAGCGGAGGTGAAGCACACGCATGAAAAATAATTTTCACATGCGAGGATGCTTTGTATGCTTGCAAAGCACAGCCTGCTGGGATGTTTCTATGTATCTACTGGCACCAGCGGCTCTTTAGGACTAAGTACATACAGTACATGTGTGCACAGTATGAGCAGGTGAAATGTCTGTCTAGCTTACATATGAGGTGTCTCAAGATTTAGGAACATACAATTTTATTGAATATAATAACAGTAAAAAGTCACTTGACATGCTGCTGTTTTGTGCTATGACCTATTTAAGTGTTGGAAGTTGTTATTTACGTGACAACGTCTGAACGCAACACAAGCTCCGCTCCAACTGCGTGTGTGTACAGTGCCGTGCTGCACTGCTGTGCGTAACAGCTGTCTGTTGATGGTTATTTACACACTGTCCATAACAATAACAGGTAACAAACTGCGCCAGGCTCAGGTTGGGTTTGGTCAGGAAAATGCGGCCCGAGCCGCGCTCTAGCGGGCTCACCTGTGTGTGTGTGTGTGTGTGCGTGTGTGTGTGCGCGCGCATACACAGAGCAGAGCAGAATTGTTAACGCGTGTCCATGTAGAGACAGACATGACATGATGTCATAACACGATAAATAGCATATTGTTATGTTATATGAAGTGTCAGTCGCGCAAAATAATTTGACTTTAGTTTATGAAGACATTGGACGGAGCCCTCTCCTCTGCTCTTAAATGCTTTACTCACAAGCGTGTGAATTGACCTGGATACGAAGCGTCCGTAGCGCCAAATAATGTAACGGTAGTTTCTTAAGAGCTAAGACAAAAAATAAATAAATAAAATAAAAGATGTATTTACTGATGTTTTTCTACTGTTGAGCACAGTGAAAATCTTTCATGGGAGCATCATACATCATTGAATTGTTGTTCTGTTCCACCCAGGTGTCCACCAGCACCTACACTCGGCAGGTGCATGAAGTTCCCTTGGGGAAGATTGTCACAGAGCAGTCTGCATTTGAGAGGATCACCTGGGCTACCTGGACCAGGTGAGGCTGGCTGTGAGATGATAATGGTTCAGATGGTGTAATGTGCTGTATGATATGTCAGGGAACATGTTGAGTGCTCTCAGAAACGTACTGTCAGGTCTAGGAAACATACCGTAGAGCTCAGAGGTTCGACTGTGGTTCTACGGGAAAACAGCAGGACTCAGTGAACGTATTAGTTAAAATACACTTTGATACAAACACACACAGTCTCAGCTCTGCCGCTCTGATAACTGAAGCTGAACCCTGGATAACGTTTTATTTTACTCAGGGAACCGTGTAAGCTGTAATCAAGAGGCTCTTTCCATACCCAAAGCCTCAGGGAACCTACCATAGAGATTTGTTATGACTGTAGAACTTACTATCAAGCTTCTATAGGGAACATACCACAGAGGCTAGGGAACTGACTGGAGAGCTTAGAGGACACATGCAAGGGCTTGGGGAACTAAGTGTGGATCCTGGGATATATTTCCCGGGGATTATCTTGTAGGAGCAAGAAGCGTACTCCTAGGAAACATACTGTAGATCCAAGAAACTACTGTTGAAACATAATGGTGATCTAATTTTAGAACCTGGGGAACCAACTGTGCACCCTAGGGAACTAACTGTATGGCCAAGGAAACTAACTGCAGAACCAAAGGATCTATTTCATAACCTAGGGAACTGACTTCAGAGCCAAGGGAACTAACTTTACAACCGAGCGAACTAATTTTATAGCCAAGTGCACTAGAGTCTAGAGAGCCAAGTGTAGAATCTGGGGAACTAACCTTGAAGCCAAGGGAACTAGCTGTAGAGGGGAACTCAGGTCATAGCCTTGGAAACTGACCTCAGAACCTAGAAAACTAACTAACTAACTAACTAGCCATGGGAACTAACTTTGGAACCCAGGAAACTAACTGTAGAGGGGAACTAACTTTAGAACCCAAAGGCACTAACTTTAAAACCTTGGGAACTAACTGTAAGACCAAGGGAACTTAATTCAGGGCCTAGGGAACTAGCCATAGAGTGGAACTACCTCTATAACCTAGGGAACACACTGTAGAGCCTAAGGAACTACAATGAAGTCTAGGAAACTAACTTCAAAACCTAGAGTACTAGTTGTTGAGAGGAATTAACTTTATAGCCTAGGGAACAAATCATGTAAACACAAACGGTGGAACTTTGGGAACTACCTGTATTGCAGATGTTATAGAATACACTGAAGTGTTTTGGGAACACATTTTAAAGCTAAAGGGAACATGTTAGAGGTCCATAAAAACATAGGGCTGTTTGAACTCTATACTGACCGTGATGCTGATTTGTTGTTCGGTGTTCTCAGCATCCTGGGTGACGAGGTTCTCGGAGTTTGGCCTCGTAACACAGAGAAGGCGGACGTTAACTGTGCTTGTGTTTCCCACGCCGGTCTCAACCTGGTGACCGGAGACGACTTTGGCCTCATCAAGCTCTTTGATTTCCCCTGCTCCGAAAAATTTGTAAGTCAACTTTGTACGACACGTGGTCAGATGTTTTTCTTGAACAGATAGTGGGGTCACTCCATCACCTCTCTGTTCCTCCTTCTGATCTTCTCACAGGCAAAACACAAGCGCTACTTCGGTCACTCTGCTCACGTGACAAACATTCGATTCTCCTGTGACGACAAGTTCGTCATCAGCGCCGGTGGCAGTGACTGCAGGTGAGAAGAAGTCAGACCAGATCATTCAGAGAAAACACCTGAAGCCTCTGATGATGCAGAGAAATAAGAATATTTATTTTATTTATTTACTGCACATCCTCAGACACAGAGCGAATCTTTTTATAAAACCTCCACAGCTGGAGGCGTTATGCTTTCAGGTCAGACGTCTGTCCCATTCTTGTGTACGTCCTATCTCTCAAACACCTTCAGGATATTTCATCAAATTTGGCACAAACGTCCACTTTGAGATGAACTGATCAGAGTTTGGTGGTTGAAGGTCAAAGGTCAGTGTGACCTCACAAAATATGTCTCTGTCCATAACTGACGAATTCATCCACTAATTCTGACCAAACTTGACCCAAATGTCTAACAGGATAAAATAATGAAGGTCAAAAGGTCAAAGGTCAGCTTGACTGTGACATCATCATGTTTTAACGTCATATCTCAGGAACAGAAGGGGAGACATTTGGTCAGATACTGAATTGGTGACTCTAATCTTGAAACTGTGCTGATTGTATAGATCTTCTGTGTGAAGTGTCCGTGTTCACAGAGGCGTGCGGCAGTGAGGCAGTAATTCTAGTTAAAATATTTGTTGATGCAAAAACAAAAACTATAAGAATAAAAAATGAGTGTTTATTAAATTATGTCTGATGAAATGGGTCCAACTGTTTATCATCAATATTCACATTTCTTTCTGTGTTTTTTCCCTCTAGTTTGTTTGTGTGGAAATGTCAGTGACAGTCCTCCTCCTCCTCCTCCTCCTCTTCTTCTTCTTCTCCTTCTCCTGTGATGCTGCACTCAGCTCTGTTGACGCTTCAGCCCCTTTACCTGAAACCACACAGGACAGGAAGTCTCAAGTCAAACTGCGTGTGAGCCGTGACCAGACACGTCAGGTGATGCTGACTGTACTGTATTTTCTTGTGACGTAGTTCTTCTTGTATATTCAGATGATTTGATGTGGACATGACAAGCAGCCGGTGTTTTTTAGATTTCAAATGTTTGTGTAGTTACTTTTGTGTAAAAAGATCCAAACACAGGAAGAGGAGTGCAGTTTGACCTCCTTCAGAGAACGTGTAGCTGTTAGATGTAGCTGTTTCTGTTTGTCAGTACGTGCCTTTATCACAAACTCTGACCAAACATTTGATACAACTTTATTTATACTGGTGGTGCTATCAAAATCATCATTTAGGGCTTTTTACAGATATGGATGATGAATGCTGTCGTTGTTTTGTTTTGTATCTCGTACTGTCTCAAGGTGATGATGATGATGCAGTTATGTTTTACTTAAATGAAGTAGAAAACAAACAAAGGAAAGATGGATCATTGATCCCAGATATTTAAACTGGAAATAAAAAAAATATATGTTCTACCTCAACATACAATAAAGTGAAACTGAATCATATTTAAGGTAGAAAATAAATATTTGATAGAATTTACTGAGCAGAGGAAGACAGAGTGTGGATGACCTCTTTCTGTCCACCAGATAGCGCCGTCTGTTGTCTCCCTGTTGTTTAAATAAAACTTGAAGAAACTGAATGCTGCTTTTCAACATCAACGAGGATTTAAAGGGAAAAACCAACCAAAATGATCCTCTGTTCTCTAAGGAACCTGTGCAACAACTCAATAATACCACTCGTGTTCTCGTATCTGTGTCGACATGTGTTTAGTGTAGTTAGAAGGTGCTAAATGTAAAATCCAGCATGTTGGCGTCAAAAGATAAACATGATGAAAGATTACAGAAACAAGAGAACTAAATTATTTTCTGCGGCGCAGAAGTAGGTTCTTTTTTTCCCGGACTGTAGGCCTCTACTCACCGCGGCGTTTTTATTTATTTTATTCATATTTTATTTTGCGTGTGATTATTTTGCACGTCAACATTTTTTAACTGTTGTTTTGGTCATCAGTGTTTTGACAAAGAAAGAGAATATCACGCTGCAAAAAGTGATGCAACAAGGTCCATTTTTCTAAACTTTCACACCGCCAGTGAAGGCATCAGTCAGTCACGTTGTGCAGAACTGACATCACGTCTCAACATCCTGACAGTTGCAGACCTGTAACAATTGTATGAATAAGTCATGTTGTTTCTTGGTCACGCCATCCAAAGGCAAAGGTTTAATTTGAGCACTGGTGGGGATACATACTAAGCAGGAACGTGTGGGGACCCTCCACCAGGAAACTTTGAGCATGAAACACTTTATTTCCTGCATTCTGGTGATTTTTTTGCACCAATTTTGGGTGGAAAAGTCTTTTTTTATGTCAAGAAAAATAAAATTCACTCATTCATCTGTAATGACATAGGTCATTACAGAGATTGATGGCTCTCAAAAGAACCTACTGGAGAGCTCCCAGCCGATCACATTACTTGTGGAGTTCCACAGGGTTCAATGTTGGGTCCCATGTTATTTTACTTATTCATTGTTGTACATGAGTATACGTTACAAACATTTTAACATCTCAAACACAGTTCAGGTCAACAGTTTAACCACAGTTTTAAATCAAACAGAAGGTAACCAAAGCAACAATACTGATGCTTCACTTCGCTAATTGGTTACTGATTGGACACATTTAAAAACGTGCAGTTCTTGGAGTCTGTTATTTTTGTACACCAGAACATTTTGTGTTATTGTAGATTTTAAAGATACTGAATCGTGAACGTCAGTAATTTTGTAACATTAAAGAAAATGGTAAAATGAAACTTTGAAACAGATATTTTCCCCCAGTGATGTAACTGAAATGATGCTGATATTATACTGGTATGATATTGGTGCTTCTGGTTTTGTGTACAGCAGCAGGTTGATTTTGTAAAATGAAAGATGTTAGCTGTAATTGTTAGCGTTCTTTAGATAGTGAGTGGAGCTCAGTTCAGTTCACATTTATTACAAGATGGCTGCTGAGGCCTCCTCCACCTGTTTACAGGCTAAAGAAACATGTAGTGAAATCTTTTTGTTCCGTCCTCTCCAGAGACGCATGGACACCAGTTTAATCTCTGTGTGTCCAGTATAGACCACAGGATGTGGTTAGCTTAGCTTTACACAAGTGACTGGTGACTGGAAGAAGGGAAACAAATAAGTTTTAACTACAATCATCACAAAAACCTGCCAAGCTTAGCAAGTGTGATATTATCACCAGTTAATGACTTAGGCTAACGTTAGCTAAGCAATGTTTGTATTGTAAAGCACCCATTATTTGTTGATTGTATTCTGTTCAAAATTATTTTAAGTTGTTTACCAACCTCCAAATCAAAGACTTTCATAGCTAAAGAGCTAACATTTGTTAGCTGGGGAGCATATATGCTAGCTGAAACTTTAGCTTGCTAGCTAACAGGCAAATGAGGGGAATATTAAACCAGTATTATTGTAAATCTTCTCCAGTGTCAGGCGCATCAAATGGATATCAGTTTCATCTCTCTTCATACAAAATAAATTTCCTCAGATGGAGCTAGGCTAACAGTTCCCCGTGTCCAGTGTTTGAGCTAAGAGCTAGGCTAACAGTTCCCCCCTGTGTCCAATGTTTGAGCTAAGAGCTAGGCTAACAGTTCCCCCCTGTGTCCAATGTTTGAGCTAAGAGCTAGGCTAACAGTTCCCCCTTTCGTCCAGTGTTTGAGGTAAGAGCTAGGCTAACAATTTCCCCCTCCTTCCAGCGACTGAGCTAAGAGCTAGGTTAACAGTTTCCCTGCCTCCAGTGTTTAAGCTAAGAACTAGGCTAACAGTTCCCCCTTGTGTCAAGTGTTTGAGCTAAGAGCTAGGCTAACAGTTCTCCGTTGTGTCAAGTGTTTGAGCTAAGAGCTAGGCTAATATTTCCCCCTGCATCCTGTGTCTGAGCTAAGAGCTAGGCTAACAGTTTCCTCCTGCGTCCAGTGTTTGAACTAAGCTAGGCTAATCGTGTCCTGTATGCTCTGAAATGCATCTGGTCATCTGAATGTGAAGACTAACGAGAAGATTTCCCAATATGCTGCACTTTTCCTTTAAAATTAAATTGTTTAAAATTTTCATTCATTAAATTATGTTTTTTTTTCCTGTTTGATTTTCTGTAATAAAAATAAATATGAAACGCAGAGACCAGACCTGCGACATGCTGCTGCTGTTACAGTGAAACTAAAGAAAGGTGATGTATTCTGCAGATTTTGGCTCCAAAAAAAAAGAAAGAAAGAAAATCTTGTTGGATTTTTTTTTTCTCTGTTCGTCAAACTTTGTCATGAAATAAAAACATTTGCAGAAACTGAAAGGATCTATCTGTGTGTGTGTGTGTGTGTGTGTGTACAATGACTTATTTTACAATAAAACTGAAACGTGTTGGCGGTGAGACTCCCGTGCATTAATTTCACATGCAACATGTTTACATTTATTATGGCCGCAGGTGGAGACAGAATGTTTTCAGGTTTGTATGTACAAACATATGTCACATTCATTACACTTTAGTGGTCAAATGTCAGTGTGACCTCACTAAACATGTTTTTGTCCATAACTTCAGAATTCATACACTAATTATGACAAAACTTCACACAAATGTCTAACAGAATAAAATCATGAAGCGTAACATTTTATAAATCCTTTTTGTGGTTGGAAACAGTGATGATGTATTTTGTGGGCGGAGCTGAACTGGTGGCAAAAAGTGTCAGTAGTGGTGTCGGTGTGAGCGCCAAATAAAATGTAAAAAGCACTGTAAGTTTATATTTCTTAAATGATGAGTCGTTTCATGATCTACGTGTCAATTGGTGACTAAATTGTCCGTAGGTGTGAATGTGAGTGTGAATGGTTGTCTGTCTCTATGTGTCAGTCCTGTGATAGTCTGGCGACCTGTCCATCAATCAATCAATTTTATTTATAAAGCCCAATATCACAAATCACAATTTGCCTCACAGGGCTTTACAGCATACGACATCCCTCTGTCCTTAAGACCCTCACAGCTGATCAGGAAAAACTCCCCAAAAAAACCTTTAACGGGGAAAAAAACAGTAGAAACCTCAGGAAGAGCAACTGAGGAGGGATCCCTCTTCCAGGACGGACAGACGTGCAATAGATGTCGTACAGAACAGATCAGCATAATAAATTAACAGTAATCCATATGACACAATGAGACAGAGAGAGAGAGGGAGAGGGTGAACCCTGCCTCTCACCCAGTGTCAGCTGGGATAGGCTCCACCCCCCGTGACCCCCCGCGACCCCCAAGAGGATGAAGCGGTTAGAAGATGGATGGATGGATGGATGGAGGGTACAACCTAAGAGGGAGAAGAAACTTAAAACAACCAAGTTTTCGTACCACATTGAAAAATATGTGCATATCAGTGTATGGGGTGAAACTGTGGAATAGTTTGCCAGTGGATATTAAAGAGAGTAAAAGTGTTGTCCATTTAAAAACAAAATTTAAAAATAACATTTGAAAAATATAGAATATTACAAGATTTCTTTTTTTCTGTTTTGTTTTATATTTGTGTGTAGACACATAAGTTACATACAGTACAGGCCAAAAGTTTGGACACACCTTCTCATTCAATGCGTTTTCTTTATTTTCATGACTATTTACATTGTAGATTCTCACTGAAGGCATCAAAACTATGAATGAACACATGTGGAGTTATGTACTTAACAAAAAAAGGTGAAATAACTGAAAACATGTTTTATATTCTAGTTTCTTCAAAATAGACACCCTTTGCTCTGATTACTGCTTTGCACACTCTTGGCATTCTCTCCATGAGCTTCAAGAGGTAGTCACCTGAAATGGTTTTCCAACAGTCTTGAAGGAGTTCCCAGAGGTGTTTAGCACTTGTTGGCCCCTTTGCCTTCACTCTGCCGTCCAGCTCACCCCAAACCATCTGGATTGGGTTCAGGTCCGGTGACTGTGGAGGCCAGGTCATCTGCCGCAGCACTCCATCACTCTCCTTCTTGGTCAAATAGCCCTTACACAGCCTGGAGGTGTGTTTGGGGTCATTGTCCTGTTGAAAAATAAATGATGGTCCAACTAAACGCAAACCGGATGGGATGGCATGTCGCTGCAGGATGCTGTGGTAGCCATGCTGGTTCAGTGTGCCTTCAATTTTGAATAAATCCCCAACAGTGTCACCAGCAAAACACCCCCACACCATCACACCTCCTCCTCCATGCTTCACAGTGGGAACCAGGCATGTGGAATCCATCCGTTCACCTTTTCTGCGTCTCACAAAGACACGGCGGTTGGAACCAAAGATCTCAAATTTGGACTCATCAGACCAAAGCACAGATTTCCACTGGTCTAATGTCCATTCCTTGTGTTTCTTGGCCCAAACAAATCTCTTCTGCTTGTTGCCTCTCCTTAGCAGTGGTTTCCTAGCAGCTATTTGACCATGAAGGCCTGATTGGCGCAGTCTCCTCTTAACAGTTGTTCTAGAGATGGGTCTGCTGCTAGAACTCTGTGTGGCATTCATCTGGTCTCTGATCTGAGCTGCTGTTAACTTGCCATTTCTGAGGCTGGTGACTCGGATGAACTTATCCTCAGAAGCAGAGGTGACTCTTGGTCTTCCTTTCCTGGGTCGGTCCTCATGTGTGCCAGTTTGGTTGTAGCGCTTGATGGTTTTTGCGACTCCACTTGGGGACACATTTAAAGTTTTTGCAATTTTCCGGACTGACTGACCTTCATTTCTTAAAGTAATGATGGCCACTGGTTTTTCTTTAGTTAGCTGATTGGTTCTTGCCATAATATGAATTTTAACAGTTGTCCAATAGGGCTGTCGGCTGTGTATTAACCTGACTTCTGCACAACACAACTGATGGTCCCAACCCCATTGATAAAGCAAGAAATTCCACTAATTAACCCTGATAAGGCACACCTGTGAAGTGGAAACCATTTCAGGTGACTACCTCTTGAAGCTCATGGAGAGAATGCCAAGAGTGTGCAAAGCAGTAATCAGAGCAAAGGGTGGCTATTTTGAAGAAACTAGAATATAAAACATGTTTTCAGTTATTTCACCTTTTTTTGTTAAGTACATAACTCCACATGTGTTCATTCATAGTTTTGATGCCTTCAGTGAGAATCTACAATGTAAATAGTCATGAAAATAAAGAAAACGCATTGAATGAGAAGGTGTGTCCAAACTTTTGGCCTGTACTGAAGATACATTATGTATGTACATATTTATGTTCGTGGGTACATAAATATGTACATACATAATGTATGTATTCAGGTATATATGCATGTGTGTGTAGGTATGTATATGTAAATAGCATGTGATTGTATTACATGTATATACCGTATGCGTATTTGTACTTATCTGGTTTTGTTTGTCTGACTTAAGGAAATGAAAACAAGGGTTCGGTATCTATAAGCTCTGCTTCAGCCGAAACCCTTTTCGATCAGCCTATTTTATTTTTTCTTGTAATGATTGTGACGATTTCTGCTGATGATCGAAATAAAACGACTCATTCATTCATTTACTATAAAGTGCTTCCAAAAACTCTTGTGGGAGGGTAGGGCTTAAATTGAAGGGAAATGTAGGAACACAAGACCTAATTTTGAAAATGTCCTAGAACTGTGGCGACATTGGGCTAACCCCATCAATGTGCTAGTGCGCTAGCTAGCTAACGCTGTGTGCTGATTAACACCTGGATCATAACAAAGTATATTAGCTGTCACCACTGCTCACTTTATTAAGGACACCACGAGAAAACCTGTTCTCAGTTTATGTTAACGTAGAGACTATAATGTGAGTTTAGATCATCTGCATTCAGGCAAGGAAAATAAAAGTCTTGCTAACACTAGCGATGTAGCTAACGTAGCTGGTGTGCTACATGTAGCTGAACGCTGACAGGTAGAAACAAACGATGATCCATCATCTGTTTAATAATCTAAACAAAGAACATGTTTTCTTGTGGCGTCCTTTCTAAAATGAGCAGCGGTCAAAGTTTCTATATTCTGTTCTGATCCAGGAGGTCATGAACAGGCAGCGTTAGCTAGCTAGCTACAAAGGTGTCTGATGTTGCTTCCACATGAAATGATATTCTGTGTGGACGTCTCCACGAGTTTGAACCAGGGACAATAAGACAAGTCCATGTTTGACAGATGAGTTTGTACAGTTCCTATGATGATGAATTATCTTTCATGTAACTCAAACACACACTCCTCTGCTGAGCGTCCAGCAGCCATTACAGCCACATTAGAATTAACTGGAGACTAAACTTTATCTTCTGCTTCGGCGTCCTCTGAACGAGACTCATCCTGTGCTCCTGTTCTGACATCCAACCACACAACAAGACATTTTTATTCCAGGTATGTTTCTCTGCCACCAGAACACGAAGCATGAAACTGCTGTGACGTCCACTCAAAACTGGTGTATGTCGAAAAGGTCAAAGGTCATCTTGACTGTGTGATCATCATGTTTTAATATCATATCTCAGAGACAGAAGGGGAGACATTTGGTCTGATCGTCTGTGTGTGAGCGTCCAGAGGGAAGTTCTAGTGTGACACATTATTTGATGACGTGCACACGTACAACTGACTAAAGTTGGAGCGCTGTAATAACGTGTTTTATCCTCACTGTGGTAAAAAAAAGAAAAAGCTCAGTCTCTTCCTGTGGAGAGGAAAAAGTGCGGCGTCTGAATGAAAACAAAGCGTGTCGTTAATGTGTGACGTGATAAAGACATGACAGCAGTTTAATGGGGACACAGACACTGTGAATGTTCACAACAAAGACGGATGTAATCTTTGTCCCATATTTGGGAACGTTGACGGTTCCTTCTGTTGATGTGGTTTGTTTATTTTGTGTTTGTTCATCGTTGGTGCCGATGGTAACGATGGATCGTCCACTTCACTTCATTAATTCTGTTGGAAACATTTCTAACGTTAGAGCTCCAACAATCAGTCAGCTGCTGAGACAAACACTGTTCCCACCGCTCTCCCCTACATTTACATGTTCAGGGAACGCAGTGAGTCAGGATTTCAAAATAAAGGCAGAGATGAATTTGGTTGATGCTGCAGAGCTGCCGGGGCCTGCACCCTTCCAAACAAATAAACAGATTCAAAACAACATCAAAACAACGAGGCGACGAAACAATAAACAACAAATAAACAATTAAAGTTTAAATTAAAGTCACATGAACAAAGAGAAGGAGCACACACACACATGCTGCCATCAAGAGGAGGAGGAGGAGGAGGAGGAGGGGTAAGAAGAAGAAACAGAAAGAGGAGGTGATGCTCCTCCTCAGCACAGAATAAAAAGACAAAAAAAACGTAGACTCTGTGTGTGTGTGTGTGTGTGTGTGTGTGCTCATCATGTTCCTCCCATCATCATCATCATCAGCAGCAGCAGCAGCA